>NC_068362.1:46343446-46368446 GCF_020536995.1 Dreissena polymorpha
AAAAAAATGTAAAAACAGTTTGGAGGTGCAAAATCCAAGTGATTCAAGAAAAATACATGTACATGGGATGTTTCTTTCTGGCAGATGACGATGGGAGTGTTTCTAGAAATGAGCCATCAGTTGTGCTGAAAACAACTCCTCTTCAAGCTCTCCTGGTTCCAAAAATGAGCCCAATAGCCAAAGTACAGAGGTGGGTCTGAATATAATATTAAATGAGGTCAAGATCACGATAATTTGGCCTGATGAGTGGCTTTGCAGACCTTCAAGACATTTCTGGTCATTATTTCCTCCATGTCTTTGATTCATATTTGTGTTACTTTACAATAGACTATGGATACCTCTGTCTGTATGCATTCAGTTGAGTAAATAGCATTCTACTGCGTGTGTGTGTTGCTGGTACCTCACAGCGTTTCAAAATTTCCAGATATCAATCCTTTCAGTTAAAGATTTCAGTGAATACCTCTATCCGTATGTAATGTGCTTCTAATGTGTGTTGTGTGCCTTGTACCTCACAATGTCTTTACAGTAAATTATATTACACCTTTTGATTGCATTACTGCATTTTTGGACCACAATAAGTGAATGCGGTGGGTATGAACCCAACTTAAGCCTTAAAACCAGTATTGGCCTCTGAGGAGGTTGTTAATTCAGTTATTACTTATTTATGATAATGTTTATGTACTGCATGCTTTAAAAAAAACTGTTTTCAGGAGCAAAACCTAATTTATGTCAGAAAAAATACATTAACAAGGGAAGTTTCTTTTTTTGCAGATAAAGAATGAACTGATTCTAAAAATGAGCCATCCAGTATTGGTGGAAAACGTCTCCTTCAAGCATTCCTGGTTCCAAAATCAGCATCAAAGGCCAAAGCGTCAGAGGTGAGTCTGATTATTATAATAAATGAGATCATAGGCCATGATAATTTGGCCTGATGAGCTGGCTTTTCAGACCTTTAAGACATTTCTGGTCATTACTTCCTCCATGTCATTAATTCATATTTGTTTGTTTTTTACAATAGACTATGGATACCTCTGTCTGTATGTGTTCAGTTGAGTACATAGCATTCTACTGTTTGTGTGTGTGCCTGGTACCTCACAGCCTTTCAAAATTTCCACATGTCAATTCTTATACATTGCATATACATTACAGCAGTGTGTTGTTAACCAGGGTCTCTTGCTGCTGTAGGTTTGAGTCCCACTGAATACAGAAAATTATGTAAAAATCTAGGGGTGTCTGCTTACTTAAGATGGTTAGTAATATAGCACTACCTGTATTCCCAGAAACGAGGTAACGTAAATAGAGTGTTGGTTAATCAATGAAATGCAGTGCAAGAGGTAAAAAAATGAAAGGAAACTACAAATACTTTGTCACTGTTGACAGTGAGTGCTTTATTTCATACAGATAATGATGATGATGACGAAGAAGCTGGCATTGAACCTTCCAGTTCTAACTGCAGAATGGACTCAGCTACAAGCACATCTTGTTTCAAAAACAGACAAGAAAGGGCAAGCTTAAGGATAAGGCTGGTATGATAATAAATGACCAGCTCTCTTTTGGTTGTTGTGGATATTATTTGTGATCCCTTAACAATGTACTTAAATAATTACATTTTGGTGATTACCTTTTTCTGTCTGTACTATGTTTCTAGTGTGTGTGTGTCTCGTACCTCACAATGTTTTTACAGTTAATGCTACATTGAACCTTTGGAATGCATCAATGTACTTTTTTACCACAACTAAATGCTGTGGGTTTGAACCCTTCTGAGTGTGTTCAAGCAGTTGTTGGCCTCTGAAGAGACTGTAAGTAAGGATATGACCTATGAATTATCATTTTGTGAATTGCTTGATAAAAAAAAGAAAACTGTTCGATGAGTAAAACCCAATTAATGAAAGATAAAATATTTTATTCATAACAACCACCAAAGCAAAAGCGTCAAAGGTGGGTCTTGTTATTATAATACATGTGCTCATAGACCTTGATAATATGGCCTTATGAGCTGACTTGGCAGACCATCAAGACATTTTGGTCATTAATAACCTGTCGTTGTTTCATTTTTATGCCCCCCCTACGAAGAAGAGGGGGGTATATTGCTTTGCACATGTCGGTCGGCCTGTCGATCGGTCCGTCCACCAGGTGGTTTCCGGATGATAACTCAAAAACGCTTGGGGCTAGGATCATGAAACTTCATAGGTACATTGATCATGACTTGCAGATGACCCCTATTGATTTAAGGTCACTAGGTCAAAGGTCAAGGTCACGGTGACCCGAAATAGTAAAATGGTTTCCGGATGATAAGTCAAGAACGCATACGCCTAGGATCATGAAACTTCATGGGTAGATTGATCATGACTCGCAGATGACCCCTATTGATTTTGAGGTCACTAGGTCAAAGGTCAAGGTCACGGTGACCCGAAATAGTAAAATGGTTTCCGGATGATAACTCAAGAACGCATACGCCTAGGATCATGAAACTTATTTGGTAGATTGATCATGACTTGCAGATGACCCCTATTGATTTTGAGGTCACTAGGTCAAAGGTCAAGGTCACGGTGACCCGAAATAGTAAAATGGTTTTTGGATGATAACTCAAGAACGCATATGCCTAGGATCATGAAACTTCATAGGTAGATTGATCATGACTCGCAGATGACCCCTATTGATTTTGAGGTCACAAGGTTGAAGGTCAAGGTCACGGTGACCCGAAATAGTAAAATGATTTTCGGATGATAACTCAAGAACGCTTTTGCCTAGGATCATGACACTTCATAGGTACATTGATCGTGACTCGCAGATGACCCACTATTGATTTTCAGGTCACTAGGTCAAAGGTCAAGGTCACAGTGACAAAAATCGTATTCACACAATGGCTTGCCACTACAACGGACAGCCCGTATGGGGGCATGCATGTTTTACAAACAGCCCTTGTTTTCCTTTACAATAGACTATTGATACCTCTGTTTGTATGTGTTCAGTGGAGTAAATAGCATTTTACTGTGTGTGTGTACCTTGTACCTCACATTGTTTTAACATTTCCAATTATCAATCCTTATACCTTGCATATACCTGAGAGCATTACGTTTCTTAACCAGGGTGTCTGGCTGCTGTGGGTTCAATTCCCACTGAATACAAGAAATCATGTAAAAATGTAGGGTATATGCTTACTGAGATGGTAGTGATACAGCACTTCTGGTATGCCCAGAAACAGCGGTAATGTCAATAGCTTGTCTGTATATCAGTGGAATGCAATGCAAGAGGTAAAGACAAGATAAAGTGCCAAAATTGAATGCTTGTCAAAAGTGACGGGAGAATGCTTTATTTAATACAGGTAATGAAGGTTATGGTGACGAAGAAGCTTGCTCTGAACCTTTAAGTTCTAACGCACTGTTAGAAAAAAGGACACATCTTCACGCACATCTGGTTACAAGTACAGAGAAGAAAGGGCATGTAAGGGGTAAGGCTTTTATTGTATTAAATGATCAGCTCTCATTGGATTGTTGTGGAGATTTGTTTGTCACCACTACCAACTTACATAAAGTGTACATTTTGGTTAATACCTCTTTATGTATGTTCTGTGTTTCTAGTGCATGTGTGTGTGTGCCTTGTACCTCACAATGTCTGTTCAGTAAATTGTATATTACATCTTTGAACTGCACTTTGACAACAATAACGAAATGCTGTGGGTTTGAACCCTTCTGAGTGTGTTTAACCAGTTGTTGGCCTCTGAAGAGATGGTTAGTTAGGATATATATTATGAATGATAATTTTGTGAACTGCTTGATTAAAAAAATGAAAACTGTTTTGATGTGCAAAACCCAATTAATGAAAGATAAAATGCATTATTCATAACAACCACCAAAGGCGTGTCGGAGATGGGTCTGATTATTATTATACGTGTGCTCATAAACCTTGATAATTTGGCCTTATGAGCTGACTTGGTCTTCAAGACATTTTAGCCTCTGCTGTTTTTGAAGAAAACCCGATGGTATTGTCATAGCCAGCTCGTCCGCATCGAGGTTAAACCTTAACATTTGCTCTAAAATCAAAGTGCTCAACCTTCAACTTTGAAATTTCATATGTAACTCCACATGAATGAGTTCTACACGCCACACCCATTTTGGGTCACTAGATCAAAGGTCAAGGTCACTGTGACGTCAAAACAAAAATTAAAACCGAGTCCGAGCATTGGCACCCGCTATGTGATGCTCTTGTTGGTCATAATAACACCATGTTGTTGTTTCATATTTTTATTTCCTTTACAAAGGACTATGGATACCTATGTCTGTATGTGTTCAGTTGAGTAAATAGCATTATACTGTGTGTGTGTGCCTTGTACCTCACAGCGTTTTTAACATTTTCAGATATCAATCCTTATTCCTAGCATATACCTTAGAGCATTGTGTTCGTTAATCAAGGTGTCTGACTGCTGTGGGTTTGATTCCCACTGAATACAGTAAATCATGTAAAAATGTAGAACATATGTTTACTTAAGATGGTAGTGATATAGCACTTCTGGTATTCCCAGAAACAGCGGTAATTCAATAGCGTGTCTGTATATCAGTGGAATGCAATGCATGAGGTAAAGACAACATAAAATGTCAAAATTAAATGCTTGTTACAAGTGACGGGAGAATGCTTTATTTAATACAGGTAATGAAGGTGGTGGTGACGAAGAAGAAGCTTGCTCTGAACCTGTAAGTTCCAACGCACTGTTAGAAAAGGACACATCTTCACGCACATCTGGTGTCAAGTACAGAGAAGAAAGGGCGAGCGTAAGGGGTAAGGCTGGTTTTGTATTAAATGATCAGCTCTCATTGAATTGTTGTGGAGATTTGTTTGTCACCACTACCAACTTACTTAAAGTTGACATTTTGGTGGATAACTATATGTATGTACTGGGTTTCTAGTGTGTTTGTTTGTTTTATGCCTTGTACCTCACAATGTATGTTCAGTAAATTGTATATTACACCTTTCGACTGCACGTTTTGACAACAATAACTAAATGCTGTGGGTTTGAACCCTTCTGAGTGTGTTCAACCAGTTGTTGGCTTCTGAAGAGATGTTACATGTAACTTCGGTAGTGACCTATGAATGATAATTTTGTGAACTCCTTGATTAAAAAAAAGAAAACTGTTTCGATGAGCAAAACCCAATAAATGAAAGATAATATACATTATTCATAACAACCACCAAAGGCTAAAGCGTCTGAGGTGGGTCTGATTATTATAATACGTGTGCTCATGGACCTTGATAATTTGGCCTTAACGCTGGGTTTTGCCGACCTTCAAGACATTTTTGGTCATTAGTTCCTCCATATCGTTGATTCATATTTTTTTATCTTTACAATAGACTATGGATACCTCTGTATGTGTTCAGTTGAGTAAATAGCATTCTACTGTGTGTGTGTGTGCCTTGTACCTCACAGCGTTTTAACATTTCCAGATATCAATCCTTATACCTTGCATATACCTTAAAGCATTGTGTTTGTTAACCAAGGTGTCTGGCTGCTGTGGGTTCGATTCCCACTGAAAAGAGTAAATCATGTAAAAATGTAGGGTATATGCTTACTGAGATGGTAGTGATACAGCACTTCTGATATTCCCAGAAACAGTGGTTATGTCAAGAGCTTGTCTGTATATCAATGAAATGTAATGCAAGAGCTAAAAACAACATAAAATACCAAAATTAAATGGGTGTCACAAGTGACGGGAGAATGCTTTATTTAATACAGGTAATGAAGGTGGTGGTGACGAAGAAGCTTGCTCTGAACCTTTAAGTTCCAATGCACTGTTAGAAAAGGACACATCTTCACGCACATCTGGTTACAAGTACAGAGAAGAAAGGGCGAGCGTAAGGGGTAAGGCTGGTATTGTATTAAATGATAAGCTCTCATTGGATTGTTGTGGAGATTTGTTTGTCACCACTACCAACTTACTTTAAGTGTACATTTTGGTGGATACCTCTATATGTGTGTACTGGGTTTCTAGTGTGTTTTTTTGTTTATGCCTTGTACCTCACAATGTCTGTTCAGTAAATTCTATATTACACCTTTCGATAGCACGTTTTGACAACAATAACTAAATGCTGTGGGTTTGAACCCTTCTGAGTGTGTTCAACCAGTTGTTGGCTTCTGAAGAGATGGTACATGTAAGTTAGGGAGTGACCTATGAATGACAATGTTGTGAACTGCTTGATTAAAAAAAAAGAAAACTGTTTCGATGAGCAAAACGCAATAAATGAAAGATAATATACATTATTCATAACAACCACCAAAGGCTAAAGCGTCTGAGGTGGGTCTGATTATTATAATACGTGTGCTCATGGACCTTGATAATTTGGCCTTAAGCGCTAGGTTTGCAGAACTTCAAGACATTTTTGGTCATTAGTACCTCCATATCGTTGATTCATATTTTTTTATCTTACAATAGGCTATGGATACCTCTGTCTGTATGTGTTCAGTTGAGTAAATAGCATTCTACTGTGTTTGTGTGTGCCTTGTACCTCACAGCGTTTTAACATTTCCAGATATCAATCCTTATACCTTGCATATACCTTAAAGCATTGTGTTTGTTAACCAAGGTGTCTGGCTGCTGTGGGTTCGATTCCCACTGAAAAGAGTAAATCATGTAAAAATGTAGGGTATATGCTTACTGAGATGGTAGTGATACAGCACTTCTGATATTTCCAGAAACAGTGGTTATGTCAATAGCTTGTCTTTATATCAATGTATTGCAATGCAAGAGGTAAAGACAACATAAAATGCCAAAATTAAATGGGTGTCACAAGTGACGGGAGAATGCTTTATTTAATACAGGTAATGAAGGTGGTGGTGACGAAGAAGCTTGCTCTGAACCTTTAAGTTCCAATGCACTGTTAGAAAAGGACAAATCTTCACGCACATCTGGTTACAAGTACAGAGAAGAAAGGGCGAGCGTAAAGGGGTAAGGCTGGTATTGTATTAAATGATCAGCTCTCATTGGATTGTTGTGGAGATTTGTCACCACTACCAACTTACATAAAGAGTGCATTTGGGTGGATACCTCTTTATTAATGTACTGTGTTTCTAGTGCGTGTGTGTGTGCCTCGTACCTCACAATGTCTGTTCAGTAAATTGTATATTACACTTTTCGACTGCACGTTTTGACAACAATAACTAAAAAAAGAGGCCCATGAGGGCCTGAATCGCTCTACTGCTTTAAACACTGTCACTGTGACCTTGACCTTTGACCTAGCAACCTGAAAATCAATAGGGGTCATCAGCAAGTCATAATCAATGTACCTATGAAGTTTCATGATCCTAGGCCTAAGCATTCTTGAGTTAACATCTGGAAACCATTTTACTATTTCGAGTCACTGTGACCTTGACCTTTGACCCAGTGACCTGAAAATCAATAGGGTTCGAGTCCTCATTAATATAAAGACACTGAGCAAGTTTGAAAAGAATGGGATGAAAACTGTGGACGTTATCGGATAAACAAAATTTTACTATTTCAAGTCACTGTGACCTTGACCTTTGACCCAGTGACTTGAAAATCAATAGGGTTTGAGTCCTCATCAACATAAAGACACTGAGCAAGTTTAAAAAGAATCGGATGAAAACTGTGGACTTTATCGGATGAACAAGTTTTTACTGTTTCGAGTCACTGTTACCTTGACCTTTGACCCAGTGACCTGAAAATCAATAGGGTTCGAGTCCTTATTAATATAAAGACACTGAGTAAGTTTCAAAAGAATCCGATAAAAACTGTGGACCTTTTTGGATAAACAAGTTTTTACTATTTCGAGTCACTGTGACCTTGACCTTTTACCCAGTGACCTGAAAATCAATAAGGTTTGAGTCCTCATTAATATAAAGACACTGAGTAAGTTTGAAAATAATCGCATGAAAACTGGACTTTATCGGATAAACAAGACAACGTCTAACACACACAGACACCATGCCATCCCATAAGCTCTTCTGCCTTTGGCAGTAGAGCTAAAAAATCAAAATGCTTCTACCTACAACTTTGAAACTTCATATGTAGCTGCACATTGATGAGTTCCACACTCCACGCCCATTTTTTGGTCACTAGATCAAATGTCAAGGTCACTGTGACCTCGATTTTTTTTTTAACTGCACCCGCAGCCGAGCATTGGCGTCCGGTATGCGGTGCTCTTGTCTCAGGACCTTTAGTTAGACCCAAAGGTGAAGGTAAGGGTTGGCGATCTTAATTTCCTATGATATAACTTGGTCATTGTTTCAACATAATGGCCAATTTGGGAAGCATCCATTAGCACTACTGATATCCTTGTTGTCCCCTACAAGTGAAACCGGAGGGGACTTATGGTTTACGCTCCGTGTGTCAGTCTGTCTGTCCGTCACACTTTACTGGATCCTGCGATAACTTTAAAAGTTCTTCATATTTTTTCATGAAACTTGAAACATGGATAGAATGCAATATGGAGAGTATGCACGTCATTTCATTTGGTTCCTAGGTCAAGAATTCTGGTTGCTATGGCAACAAATTTATAAAAAAAATCACTGACAATGGTGGAGTTTCACCGGTAGGGGACAATATTGCTTGGCAATCTCTTGTTATAAGATAGTGTAGGAAGATTATTTTTTAAATGAACCTCTTTCAGACCCTGAATCTTCTGACACAGACCATGATGTGCCAGTAAGACAACCACATGCAAAACCTGGGCCGTCCACAACTGTAACCATGTCGGGTCATCCCAGTAAGTAGGCTTTGTTTCAACAACAAAACGGTATTCCTGAAAGTCACAGTATAATGTTTTTGTTTAAAAATTCGTAATGAATGTACAATTAACACAGTAATTGAAATAAGCTCACTCTACTTTGACACAATTTAACTTTGCCAAGAAGCTTCATAGGTGTTCCTAGCTTATCTTTAAATCGTTACTTCAATCTTGCTCATAACTCAAAATCTGTAAGACATATCAAAATGAAACTTAATAAATGGATACATCTTAATGTGTGGACATTTATTACTAAGTAACTATTACTCAAAGTATCCGGTTATATTAAGCATAATTATTTTTTAGATGTCTTCAAGAGAATTGAGAAAATGTTCAAGTGATATCACTTCAGATCTTTTGTTTCAATAGAAAGTCACATTCTGAATAGTATATTGTGCAACTTTTCATTTGATTAATTACAAGCAGCATTTCAAATAAAAAGATCACCTTTAAATCATGGTTCATCTTCTGGAACAGTTTTGAGATGAACTTTTTTATAACTTATTATATTTCTGAGATGCTTGTTGGTGGTCATCATGGAACAGAAGAGGCAATTGAATATGATTTTATTACTTTTTCAGAGAGGCTTCAGAAACTCGGTGAAGACCAGAGTCATCTTTTGAAGACGCTGTTCAAAACGAATATTGTGTTGAGGAAGGAGCTTAAGCGTGAAGACTGTGAAAGAGTAATGCAAAAATATGAAATTCTACACGGATTGTCATGGAAAAAAATTAAAAAACACGATTCATAACTGGATTACTGCTGAAAAGTGAAAACAAAAATGATTTTATAGCTTTTTAGCCCACCTGCGCACAATGTTCTCATGGTGAGCTTTTGTGATTGCTTTTTGCC
Organism: Dreissena polymorpha; assembly: GCF_020536995.1. Taxonomy (NCBI): domain Eukaryota; kingdom Metazoa; phylum Mollusca; class Bivalvia; order Myida; family Dreissenidae; genus Dreissena; species Dreissena polymorpha. The sequence goes on from NC_068362.1 coordinate 46,353,035, forward strand.
CGTTGTCCATCTTGCGGCATCAACATTTGCCTTGTTAATATTCTAGAGGTCACATTAATTGTCCGATCTTCATGAAATTTTATTTGACGATTTGTCCCAATGATATCTTGGAAAAGATTACAAATGGTTTCGGTTGGTTGAAAAACAATAATTTACACGCCATATACTCCATACTTAAATCAATATTGTTATATGCAAAGCAGCAATGCTTAAAAGAAATAATACAAAATTGGGAGGGGGCATTACTCGTATGAAAACAAGATGGTGGTATTTGTTATAAACACGTGTAAAACAGTTGGATTTTTCTGGCCAAAGACAACTATTCATACGACCAACTTCTTAATTTTTGCATAGCTCGTCATATTGATTTCCATTCAGATTTACTTCAGAAAAAATCTATTTCATATCTCTGATGCCAGAGCTATACATATGTTTATAAGAAGAGTAAATCTGAGATCCGTTTTCATTTATGATATTTGAAATGGCATGTTTAGACGAAGATTCTCTACAATTTTCTACATAAATATATATATATATTTTTTGTAAAAATGGTTTCGGTTGGTTGAAAAACAGTAATTTACACGCCATATACTCCATACTTAAATCAATATTGTTATATGCAAAGCAGGAAATTGGGAGGGGGCATTACTCGTATGAAAACAAGATGGTGGTATTTGTTATAAACACGTGTAAAACAGTTGGATTTTTTCTGGCTGAAGATAACTATTCATACGACCAAATTCTTAATTTTTGCAAAGCTCGTCAAATTGATTTCCATTGTAGAATTTACTTTAGTTCGGAGTTGCGAACCGAATTGACCATGTTTTTGTTAGCAAGTAACACTGTACAACAAGGTCTATTTTTTCTCCACTCTCAATAAACATGTTTTACTTACTCTGCAATAGTATATGAGTTACTAAATTCCTTTGAAACATTGGACCATTTTCTTTATTAACAGATCATACTTGCACAATTGTTGTTATGTTTTCTTTATGGTTAAGGCATTGTGACATGTATATTAATTTGATTTTTATGCCCCCCGATAGAGGGCATATAGTGATCGGACCGTCCGTCTGTCTGTCTGTCTTTCCGTCACACTTTGCGTTTAGGTTTCGCATTTAGGTTTAAAAAAATGCTCATTACTTCTATGTCCCTTCAGATAGCAACTTGATATTTGGCATGCATGTGTATCTCGTGGAGCTGCACATTTTGAGTGGTAAAAGGTCAAGGTCATCCTTCAATGTCAATGGTCAAATATATCACTTCAAAGCGGCGCAGAAGGGGCATTGTGTTTACGACAAACACATCTCTTGTTTTCAGATGATATTGTCTGAACTTGACATTAGTTCTATGTGTGATGATTAAAGCATTGTGTCATGTATGAAGATATTTTGCTTAAATGTTTTCATGTTGTGGTATTCACTCTTCTATATACTTTGTGTCAGAAGAAATTAAGTCTTTGATTTTTATAATATACAATTGTAATTAGATTTTTTCCTGATGATATTCTGAACTTGACATTTGTTCTAGGTGGGAGGGTTAAGGCATTGTTTCATGTATGAATATATTTTGCTTAAACGTTTTCATGTTGTGGTATTGACTCTTCTATATAATTTGTGTCTGAAGAAAGTAAGTGCTTGATTTTCATAATATACATCTATAATTTGATTTTTTATACGCCCGTTTTTCAAAACGGGACGTATTATAGTTTCACCCTTGGCGGGCGGGTGGACGCCGCCGGTGGGTGGACGGGCGGTTTCCACAGCAGTTTCTGCTCTCTATTTCAAATAGTTTTCATCTGATCTTCACCAAACTTGGTCAGAAGTTGTATCTAGACAATATCTAGGTTAAGTTTGAATATGGGTCGTGTCGAGTCAAAAACTAGGTCGCGGGGTCACTTAGTGCATTTCAGGATTAAGTATGGTTTCCGCTCTCTAACTGAAGAAGTTTTCATCCGATCTTCACCAAATTTGGTCAGAAAGTGTATCTAGACAATATTTAGGTCAAGTTCGAATATGGTTTATGCTGGGTCAAATACTAGGTCACGGGATAACCAAGTGCATTTCAAGGATTTAGCATGGTGTCCGCTCTCTTAATTGAAGTAGTTTTTTTTGTGTACATGATATTTAGGTAAAGTTCAAATATGGGTCATGCCGGGTCAAAAACTAGGTCATGAAGTCACTTAGTGCATTTCAAGCATTTAGCATGGTGTCTGCTCTCTAATTGAAGTAGTTTTGATCCGATCTTCACCAAATTTGGTCAGAAGTTGTGTCTAGATGATGTCCAAAACCTTCAAAAGGGCGTATCCTATGACAGTTTGGCACTCTTGTTTCCAGATGATATTGTCTGAACTTGACATTGTTCGAAGTGTAAATACATTTTGAAACTACTTTTTGTCATAAAAATGTTTGGGAGTATTTTTTGGAGGAATAAACTGTTTTAAATCGACGTTTCTTGTGGATTATATTTATAGATATTAATATCTTTAAACTAATATTCATGAGTTAGTCCGTACACACATTAGAATACGCATTAAAAAGCACAAAATACTGTCGAATGAAATTGAAAAAGGCCTAAATAAACAAAAAGATGGTTTAGCGTAACGCAACTGACCCACGAAAAATTGCTGCGAACCAATTTTCGGGGGCCTTCCTGGATTAAATTTTGAGGCTATACACTTAAAGGCAAAATAACAAAAAAAATTGGACCGATCGACACACCTCCAAAAGTCTTCTTTGTGATACACCAAATTTGTTAATTGAATTAGGCATAATTTGATTAAGGTATACATCTGTGTGATGAAGAATACGTAATAAAAACATTGTTTGATGGTACCTCTAAATGATAACCTGATACATGTGTGCTCTGTGTGGGACATCCCGAGGTATTCACCTCACAATGTATGTAGAATACTCGTATCTTAAAATGCAAAATATTGAAAAATACAATTGATGCATGGGTTTAAGTTACCAAAACTGTTGCCTGTCTATATTTATCATTCAAATATTTCATCAAATAGGGGTAGACCTCGGTGTGTTGGTACGGAACAAAGGACCTCTCCATGTGATATAAACCGGTGTGTGTGTGTGTGTGTGTGTGTGTGTGTGTGTGTGTGTGTGTGTGTGTGTGTGTGTGTGTGTGTGTGTGTGTGTGTATGTGTGCGTGTGTGAGTTTGTAAAACCTACCAACCGGGGCAAATTGTATGAATACACACCAACAAACCGGGGAACACCTACCAACCGGGGAATTCCCCGGTTGGTTTTAGGCGAAAATCTCTAATCTACGTGTATGAAATACCAAACTGTCAATTTAAATTAGAAATCCAACGCCTTCCCCGATTAGCGGGTTTGTGGCATGCACAAAATATACACAATTTTTGACCAAATTACAATCGAGTGTGTATCCAGGCTTATAACAGTTCCCCGGTTGCGCTGTTTAAAAATCATACACTCGGTATTTATATCATTTAGTGAAAGTAAGTTGGAAAAATGGAGTTTCGAGCGAAAAAACGCATTAAACTAAGGTAAGTTTTTTAATTATGTTTACAACTTTCAATTACTATTAAAAAGCGTTTTTATGTAAACGTTAAAGTAATACTGGAAGACGAATTCTAAAGATCGATTTATATAAATATCATTTGATTACAAAGCTTGTTTTACGGTACATATTCCACGAATATATTTTATAAATATACGTTAAACAAAGTAGAGCTCTAGGCAGTTTTTCGTTATATATATATATAGTGGAGCTATCCTACTCACTCCGGCTTCGGCGTTAGCGTGAGCGTTAGCGTGAGCGTGAGCGTTAGAATGTTAAAGGTTGCGTACCACCTCAAATATTGTCCCTAAACATATTGCTTTTATATTAAGCATACTTCCTTACCAACATGACCCCAATCTATAAATAAGAGCAGACAACTGTAACAAGCATATTGTAAGAATTATGGCCCCTTTTCCCACTTAAAATATGCATATTATTGATAAATCTTTGTTAAAGTTTACGTACCACCGCAAATACTTTCTATGTCCCTTGACATATTGCTTTTATATTTTGCATACTTCTTTACCAACATAACCCCAATCGATAAACAAGAGCAGACAACTTTAACAAGCATTTTGTAAGAATTATGGCCCCTTTTCCACTTAGAATATTCATATTATTGATAAATCTTTATTAAAGTTTGCGTTCCACCTCAAATATTTTCTTTGTCCCTTGACATAAGGTGTCATATTTTGCATACTTCTTTACCAACATGACCCCAATCTATAAACACGAGCAGACAACTGTAAAAAGCATTTTGTAAGAATTATGGCCCCTTTTTTCACTTAGAATATGCATATTATTGGTTATTCTATGTTAAAGTTTGCGTACCACCTTAAATATTGTCTTTGTCCCTTGACATATTGCTTTCATATTTTGCATACCTCTGAACCAACATGACCCCAATCTATAAACAAGAGCAGACTACTGTAAACAACATTTTGTAAGAATTATGGCCCCTTTTTCCACTTAGAATATGCATATTATTAATAATTATTTGTTAAACTTTGCGTACCACCTCAAATATTTTAATTGTCCCTTGACATGCTGCTTTCATATTTTGCATACTTCTTGACCAACATGACCACAATCTATAAACAAGAGCAGACAACTGTAACAAGCATTTTGTAAGAATTATGGCCCTTTTTCCACTTAGTAACTTTGAATATTTTGTTAAATTTTGTGTTTACATCGACTTTACTTCTAAAGTATCAAGGCTATTGCTTTCAAACTTCAAATACTTTCTTACTATCATGAGGGTACTGCACCTGGCAAGTTGAATTTTACCTTGACCTTTGACATTGAATCTGACGGTCAAATTAATAAATTTTGATTAAATTGCCATAACTTCTTTATTTAAGATCAAAGTTGATTCATACTTTGACAAAACAACACTTACCTGATTCACCACAATGGTCTTCACCCAAACCATCCCACACGCCCCACCCTAGAAGTCCCCCCCCCCAAAAAAAAAATGTTTTTGTTTTTCTTATTTTTTTTTAACATGTTAAAAAAGCAATTTGTTTTTTCTTAAGACCGTCCAACCATCCCACCCAAGCTATTGCTATCAAACTTGAAATACAATCTTATTAGTTTGTTTTATGTCTTTACAAATGTTCAATTCATATGTTTTGTGGAAAGCTGAACTCAATATCGTCTATAATGTACCACTTCTTTAAAACATAAGCGATCAATATGTTTGGTTTAAACTTATTTATTACGACATAGTAACATATTCACAAGTTACAAGACATTGACATAGGATCAATATGTTTCAATTATGGTCCTCTTCCAGTTAGAATATAACTATAGTACCTTGACCTTATTGAATATGAACAATTTCCCCATGGTGGCTTACTTTATACTGTCAAGCTCTTGAATAGTCGAGCGCGCTGTTTTCTGACAGCTCTTGTTGTTTTTCTCATCGACATTTCCATTTTAACATTTAGTAGCCAAAAGGGTCCAAGTCCCCTTGATCTCGCAAGAACGTACTGCCAGAATTACGTTGATCCACCAGGGTTTGAAGTAAAACCGTCAATGATGTCATAGGTACAAATATTTTTGTATATGGTTATGTTTAAAGTCGTTTAGAAATTATAAAAGAACATCGTAGCCACTTTCCATTAAAAAGAAGCAAACAAACATGGACTATTGGGTTACTTAATACTGGACAGAAGTATGGAAGTAGCATAAAGATCTATTGATTATTTATTAATAAAACACTATTGGCGCCTATATCTAGCCTTCAATTATATGACCAAAATGATTATTAATATAAAATGTCTACAAATATAAATATTTCAGGCGAAGGAGTCTTTGCCACTAAGCCTTTTAAAAAAGGAGACTTTCTTCTCGAATACAAAGGGGATCTGATAACACGAGTAAAACATGCACGGCAATTAGAAAAGGAGTATGAAAAGGAGGGTCAAGGCAGCTTCATTTACTTTTTTAAATACAGAGACAAATCTTGCTGGTAACTACAAATTATCTTTACTTTGCACATCAAACGTTTAAATCACGCCATTAGAAGAGGAATTATCTTTAGATTTTTCACCATAATAATTAAATTTGGCATGCGCGTTATTTTAGTTTAAAGCAACAGAAGTGTTTATTTAAATGTCTTATTCAGCACTGACGCTACCAACGATATATTTCATGAGGGTCGAATGATAAATGATGCCGAAAATGGAGACGCAAAACAATATTGTGTAATGAAAATAGTTGAAGTCAACCAAACTCTCCATCTATGCACTTTCGCCGACAGAGACATTGCAATTGGCGAGGAACTCCGATATGATTATGGAGTACCAACACTTCCATGGAGAAAGGTACATTCTATTGTAAAGATGTCATCTGTGATGGATTTATCACTGATATTTATCACATTTAAAATAAGCTTTAAATGTCTTTTGAATTATTATTTTTATAAATATAGCCAATCAGTTTTATGATTACATTCATGTTCATTCATGAGTTATTCATTTTAAATACAGATATTCAAATATCTTTTTGCCGTGAATTAAAATGTTTAATCATTGAACGTCGTCAAGCTCTACTTTAATGCGGTCTGTCTGATAATGTGTATTTGTTATTTGAATTGTCAGAAATGCACGGAGCAAAAAATGGGTATGTTTCACAGTGATTTGTTATTACTACACATGCATTAATACAAATGCGTTGTACTTAATGGTTTCATAACTAACGAACTTTCTAACACTGACTAGTTATGTGTAATACCAATTTTTATTGTTGTTTTGAATAGGCAACACAATGACTACTAGATCTACGGACAGCCAGGAACCAGGACAAACAACATCCACACACACGGAAGAAGTCAATGAGACGGTTTGTAATATTTCGCAAGGTCGAAGCTACTAAGGCGTATTTTCTGGTTGGTTTTGTCTTCAGTGAAATGGGCGTAATTTTGCCTTACTAAGGCGTATTTTCTGGTTAAATAACTTTTAGCCGTGAATTAAAATGGTTTATCATTGAACGTCGTCAAGCTCTACTTGAAATGCGTTCTGTCTGATAATGTGTATTTGTTTTTTGCATTTTCAGAAATGTACGGAACAAAAAAGGGTATGTTTCACAGTGATTTTGTTATTGCTACACATGCCTAAAATCATATTATGAACATCATGAAATTATTGTAATTGTTGTACAAGGAATTAATGCCAATGTGTTGTACTAAATGGTTTCATGAATAACGAACTTTTTAACTCTGACTAAATTATGTGTTATACCATTTTTTATTGTTGTTTTGAATAGGCAACACAATGACTACTGGATCTACGGACAGCCAGGGACCAGGACAAACAACATCCGTACACACGGAAGAAGTCGATGAGACGGTTTGTAAAATTTTACTATGTCGAAGCTACTAAGGCGTATTTTCTGGTTTGGTTTAGTCTTCAGTGAAATTGGCGTAATTTTGCATTAAATTATATTGTGCCAATATTTAATCCGGGTGATGCTAATTGGTATTTGGGCTTAACATAACACGTACGTCGATGATCATTATATTAACATGTTATAGCACACGTTTTACGAATTTTAAAAGAATAAAAATATTGTTTACCAGTTGTAGTGACTATGAACTACTTGTCTTTCAAAATCTTCATATACACAAAGAATTTAGAACTTACACCTGTCAATGAAACTGGTGAGCATGTGTATTAACCACTGTAGTCTATAAAGATCGACTTCATCATAATCACAAAAACGTTAATTATCGCTTATCCAAGAAGTGTAATATCATTAATTTTAATTTTCAGTATAACACTTATACGCTGCCAATTACTGTGTATGAAACTCTGAGACATTAGGAAATTTAACTTGCGTGTTACATATGGACATTGGTTGATATTTTATCTTAACGACAAAAAAAAAACAATAGCGTCTACTCGATATTTTACTATACGATATATTCTGACATGGGTAAGAAAAGATAGTTCATTTTATACCCACCACCGCACAATACATACAGGATTTACCGTGAACCGCAGTCCGTTCACCAGTTCTTTTTTCTTCCAACACATTTGTCCAGAGAAGTACAATACCTTTCATTTAACCGTGCATACATTTTGTCTTATTAGTATCTGTAAAAAATATTCATTGTATACTTTTTCGAACTTTGATAACATGTTATAACCTGGTATATGTTATGACATGCTACGTCGGTGTATTCAGTCAATCTTTAAAAAAGTAATTGTTTGATTCATTAGGCAAAATAATGTTTCCAAATTTGTCGTGTGACATCGATGTCATTATCAGGTGCCGTAAGTACCTGGACGCTTTTGTCGTAATTTTGCTATGAAAAATTGTACTGAAGTATATATTTAATATGAATATCTTACACACGGCAGTTAGCGACGTCATATGGTGTTTTATTATCCATGTACAGAAAAGGGTACTTCAAATACCAGGAGAACAAAACAAGCAGCCAAAAAGCAATGGAGTGAAAACGAAAAAGGAGCTGTCCACAGACACTTTGATCGTTTTTTGATAATGGGTAAATTACCAGGGAAAAAAGAAATACTTGCATGTATTGAATGTGAGAATGACCTTCACAACAGAAGTTGGAAAAATGTCAAAGACTTTTGCAGAAATTTAATTGAAACAAAAAAGCGACGAGGACTTTTAACTTAAAAAAATATTACACATATAATGCACGTTTAGGAGAATACGTTAAAGGATGAAGTTGCCACATTTTTTTGTGTTTTCTTGTTCTATATACTCTTTTCGAAAACGATATATGTGTGCTTATTGTATTTGAATGTTTTATTAATACGGTTCAGTCAAAAACGTTATTTGTTCATAATCATATCGCCGAACAAATTAGGATTGGTATATAGTTCGGCCAAAGAGTGTTTCTTTGTACTTTCTATGACGAATTTCTACGAGTTACTCACTATACAAGTTATTTTTTACCCTAAACTTGGTGTATATAAATGAATATAGCAAACATGATAAAAAATCAATCTAGAAGGCTAAACGTTCAGAGAAGGCACAACAAAATTCAGTCGGATAAATGGAAACAAACGTTTTGTTCAAGCATAACAAACAAACACTTTTAGATGTAATAAGATAAATGTAAATAACATAAAAAAACTACTGCTAAACTACTGCTACAATATGAAGAATACAAATGAATATTTTGTCAATTTTACTAAATTTGTTTTGAATGACAGGTGTCTGACTTGCAGTTGAGTACTTAATAGATATTTTAAAGTAAAAATTTACCAAAATGTAAATTATTGCGTAAATATCGCACTAGAATTGATTAAATAGTTGTTAAATATTACAATAATTTCCAACACAGATTTGTGTGCATTTGTTTTGCGTGTAGATATTCACATAAGCTATCAATTCACATATTTGCTTTGTGTATATAATTGGTATGTTTATATGTTTTTCATATCAAAATTGCTTGATCTACAAAAATTCGCGAGGAGTTTTGCATTTTTTCCCATGTTTTAATTGAAGTTTATAATTCAACGACGATGAAAATTACTAAGATGCCAGATTTAGTTATGTGTTTGTCTCATTTATGGTTAAAGATCAATTAACATACCCATTTCCCAGACTAAGATATTGTTAAAACAATTTATCGCGTTTGCGACTGACCTCTTTTATGCATTCTAACACAAGCTATTTACTTGTTTTTTTTTCGAATACTCTTCATGTACACACACTTGAACAAGCTGTAGATTACCTAGAACAAAACATATTTGAAACATATATTCATATGTGATATGTAAATGCATGCACAAAGCTAATAATTTATCATGTTTATACACTTTGCGATATGATGCTATAATGTCGGTTGTTTTAAGTGATTAATCATTATGTTAACCATGTTATCTGCCATCTGGAATGTAATTAAGTGTTTTGACATGTATGCGAAATTGATCGTGTTCGATTTGGTGCTGTATATTCAGAATTGAGTCACACTGTTATAATTTTCCTGTTGGTACATATTATTTTTAAGTTGGCACCAACAAGGGTCTAACAATTGATCCACATGTGCACTCCCAGTAAGTATATATACTACAATGTAAGTGATTTAAAATAATATTAAACTACGTGTTTGATAAGTGTTTGCTTTGGTTCATATTTAATTATTAGTGTTTTTATATAATGATAATGCTGTCAAAGTCAGCGGTGATTATACGTGTATAACAACATTAATTATAACTTTTATATTGTTTTCAACAAATAATATATGGATGACACATCGGCATAACTTTTCAGTGCTTAAAATACACTCTTTCTATTATATTTTATGCAAAAATTAGGTACATAAGTTGGTTTACATAAAGGTAGTTTGAACAAAATACGTGAATTCAAATCTTAAAAAAAGGTGTTTGGTTTGCAAGGGAAAACAAAGCGATTACCAGTGACTATTTTCCTTAAAATATAATCTGTTATTTCGACAGGTAGAATTAAATGTAAGTTCATTATTAACGTTAACCCGTTTTGGGCATTCTCTACTCAAACAAAGGCATACATACTGTATTTTTTTAATACAACACATGTTTAATGGTATCACAGTTGTAGAATTGGAATACATATATTATAACAATAAATACTGATCATTATTCAGATTGACCTACCTCCGTAGACTAAGTCACTGGAGCATCAAAATGCATTGTTATCAAGTCGTTTTGCTAGTTTACTAAACTATTTAGTTTCTCAGGCCTCGCCACATTAGTTGTGAAACGTTCATGATTGTTTCAAGTTACAGATTTTATTATTTTTGAAAGTGCAATAAATGTATTTAAGACAATTTAAGTGAAGTGGAAGTTGCCATGCGTGTGAATGAATTTTCTGATGTTTACCTATTTCAGGGGATTAAATGCATGAGTTATTTTATAATGTCAGAGTAAGGACAAAGTTAATTTACACTACTCAATCTACATGCATATGGGCAGTTCTTCTTTTAGGATAAAAAACTTCATAGTACGTGAAAATCGTGAATGCTTTTTTCTGATGGAAAAAAGGAATTAAACAAATAAGCCGCCTCCCCCTCTCCTTCATTCGGTTTGACAAATAGCGTGGCCTGAAAAAAATAACATTATTTTTAAGTTTTAAGAACGAATTGTTTTCATTTGTTGATTAATTGCACCATGATTGTTATGGTATTTTGCAGCACTTGCATGCTTGTAGTCGGCTTATATCTAATGAAGTCATAAATGTATTGTTTGATTGTTTTGTCTCTTATGCTTATTTTGACGTGAATACTATTTGAGTCAATCAAATAAGGCATTTGTGTATAACTTATATAAGGTCATATGATAAACATATTTAATTTAAATATTGTATCATACATATTCTTTTCAATTTTTGTACTAACATAAATATTATCCATGAACGTGCACGCCATTGTCCTATTAACAACGGTACCATAATTACACACAATTACCCCTGTTGGTAAACGCAAATTCCCCGTTGGACATTATTGAAGTTCCACGGTGATAGCGCGCTTAAGTTCCTCTCTTGGTTAACACAATTCCCCTGTTGGCACACATTAAAGTTCCACGGTTGGTACGCACATAGTACCCCTGTTGGTATACACCGTTCCCCAGTTGGAACACATTGAAGTGCCACAGTTGGAACGCACTAAGTTCCCCTGTTGGTATACACCATTCCCCTGTTGGTACACATTGAAGTTCCACAGTTGGTACGCACTTAGTACCCCTGTCGGTATACACCGTTCCCCAGTTGGCACACATCGCAGTTCCTCATTTGGTACGCACATAATTCCCCGGTGTGCATGTAAAATTTTCTTTGATTTATTACCCTATTTATCATAATTTTTATGTCAAAATCGTATTTTAGGTTCGAAACTTGTCTGTTCTTTATCACTTTCAGCTTTCTAGAATATGTGGAAATGGTGGTCCCCGGTTGGTAGGTTTAGAACACATTTCCCCGGTTGGAAGGTTTTACAAGTATGTGTGTGTGTGTGTGTGCATGCGTGTGTGTGTGCGTGTGTGTGTGTGTGCGTGCGTTTGTGTGTGTACGTGCGTGCGCGTGCGTGTGTGTGTGCGCGTGCGTGTGTTTGTGTGTGTGTGTGCGTGCGTGCGTGCGCGTGCGTGCGTGCGTGCGCGTGTGTGCGTGTGTGTGCGTGTGTTTGTGTGTGTGCGTGTGTGCGTGCGTGCGCGTGCGTGCGTGCGTGCGCGTGCGTGCGTGCGTGCGCGTGCGTGCGTGCGAGCGTGCGTGTGTGTGTGCGTGCGTGCGTTCGTGTGTGTGCAAATTTTAAAACGCAAGCAAATATTTTTGAAGTCACACACCTTGAAATGAAGTACATGTTAATCAATACATATAGATGCAATTTGAAAGTTTGCAAAATGGTCATTTAATATATAGCCTAGTTAGCAAGTAATTTATTAATTTCTTAAATTTTAAAACCGAAAGTAGGATTTCTAAACTTATACGTCCATTTTGGACAAACGCGATTATTTTTAAGTTTTAAAGCGCAAAAAGACGGATTTTTACCTTTTAACACCAGATATAGTGTAATTGAGATAGATAAAATTAAATCTATAGCCTAGTTAGCATGTAATTTTTTATTGTTGCAAACGGTTCCGCATTTTAAACCGAAAGTAGGATTTCTAGACGTATACGTCTATTTCGACATACGCGATTATTTTATAAGTTTTAAAGCGCAAAAGAGACGGATTTCTACCTTTTAACAACCTGGCCTCGTGTTCACAAAACGATTTTGCAATCGAAAATCGATTTTAACTGAAATCGATTTTCATTTTTGCCTATCAACTACAATGGAAATCCATTTTAAATGACAAGCAAAATCGATTTTCGATTGCAAAAAATGTTTTGTGAACACGGGGCCAGATATATTCTAATTGGCATATATAAAACATGGTTCTTATTTATACTTACATTTACAATGCCATGTTTTTCATTTCAAGGTGTGTGGCTTTAAGTGACAAAACATTTAGAGTAACTTATACAGTTGGATAAGCATGTGGAAACCTGATGTTTTTACAGGTGTTAACAACCGGTTTCACATGATTATTGCATCTACACTAAATATCCGCTGAATGACGAATACAAGTCACCCCAAATGTTATTATCTGGGTTTTCAACATTTTGAACAGCTACTTCATCCCCTACATTTAGCCATATGACAACCGTCTGACTGCCTTGGTCGTGTCTTCCATTGTCTCCGTGACCGTAAATGTGAGCGACAGCGTTTCCATTATGAACTATGGCAGCATGAACCTCGCCATTCATCCAAGTCAAAATCGTCGATGAGATAACGTAAACGCCAGATTGTGGAGCGGTAAAAACACCGTGATTTGGATGGTATCCGCCTCCTTCATTTGTAAGTATCCGATCAAAGATGATGTCCTGATTAATACCGATGTGTTGTTGATTAGGGACTCTCATTGCGGTAAATGCCACATTCTCTTGTACTGCAAATCTTCTGTGATCAGACTGTAATACTGTAAAAAAAAAAGTACAAGAGCTTCAACGTTTGCTAATATTCTGACGGATTGTAGTCAATCATAATTCACCAACATGCATTGAGTGTGCTCTAACAAACGTCATGAACATCGAACAAGTATATTGTGTCTTTTTAAAGCTTTGTGCATTTAGTAAGCAACTACGTATTTAAGCATATATGAAAAAACAAGCATTCGTATTTCTGTATAAAAACAAAATATTAACATTCAAAACAAATTACTAAACGGTACCTGCAGTTGAGTTATTTGCAATTTCAATATGATCAGTCTGTCTGGGATATGTTTCTCCGTTACGGTTTGGTAATACTTCAAAATCATTCTCAGGCACGGCAGTTTTTATGTTAGACTGTATTTTGTTATTTTTAATCGAGGCGCCTTTCATGTAAAACAGGGTCTTGCCGTATTCATTGTTGTTGGTTTCAAGTGCGGCTGTTTTTGCATACATATTCTTTACAGCATCAAACACATCTATTCTACTGTTCCGTGCTTCATTTTTTCTTTCAAGCGAAGCGACTCTTCTCTCTGACAATGTCTTGTATTTTTCTAAGTCGGCGATTCTTTTCTGTGACAACTTAATTTCCGTTTCAAGCACAGCAATTCGTTTCTCGAAAAATGCTTGTTTTTGTTCGAGCACAGAAAGCCTGACAAACAATGATTGAAAATCGTCATCTGTTACCGCGTCAACGTATATAAAAACAACTAAAATCCAACATGCGGAAATTGTCAATATGGTCGTCATTTCAGTTATTTACGCCTACTTCGACAAATAGAACGTTTAAACCTTTGCTTTATATCAGGCAGATAGTTTATCTATTTTTGTTGACAAAGTTTTAAAACAAAATACGAGTTTGACCATAATCGTACACTTGTTTCGTTATCGTTATGCGTTCAGCTACTTTGATAACTTATCTAAGATCATACATCTATGTAGATGATTGAGCCAAATATACATGTTAAGCGCTCTCCATCTATTTCTGATACCATGTAGACGGACAAAAATTGGAACTTAAACGCCCATACTGCATATGTTCCGGCGCTGATGTGTCGGTCACTTTCCTCACGCAACGCTTAAACCAACATATACGCAGCAACTCTTATCACTTAGTAACTAACATACAGTTCTATTTAAAGGCATACATTAGTAATTAAAAGCGTTGCCCTTTTCTCTAGGACTAACCGCCTAAGCCACGGCATAGGCAGGAAATATATGACATGTCTTGGCCCAACAAATAGCGGTCAAATGTATCATTGGCATATCCAATCCGATCCCACTTACCAATGAGTGACGCAGTCTTAGAAACAAAGGCGACCACTAAGAGTAATACCGATATCTGATATCAGTTGAAGGATCGCCTATACGTTGGTTTAAAAGGGAAGTCAAATTTCTTGATGACATGTTTCAGTTTACTTTTTAAGATTGGTTATCTAGTACTTTAAAACATTTAACTTGATTGGTAAATTGTTCTAGGATACTATTAAAAGAATAAGACTTCTGCAATTTTTTATTTTACTGAATATAACATATACTATTACACTGTCAAACGTAGAATGATTTACAGAGGCTATAGTCTATCCCGTGTTGGGGATAATTTAACACGAAGTGAACTACTGATAACATGAATCCTCAGTGAAGTATCACATGCTGTACGTTTGGATGCGAACAAATGAAGATTATGCGGTGTTTATCAGAATAATATGTAAATGTGTAATGGCGTAAATGTATATCGGAATGATTTCGAAATGCACAGTGATGTATATTGGACAGATTTAATGTTAACCAGTTTATATTGTATATGCAACGGTGCTCGTATCTCAGTCGATGTCCCAGTAACATTTATCAACATACGGTATATTTTAATTCATATGAATGTTGTATTTTTGAA
>NC_068362.1:46373446-46500946 GCF_020536995.1 Dreissena polymorpha
ATTATAGGTCTCTTATGTTTGTTGTGGTTACCAACTCTGAACAGTTGTATTATTCAAATTGAAAGACGTCTAAATTTATTATAACATAGTGTTTAACTATTTATATTTTAGCTCTATGATTCATAACCAATTACATAAGTTATCGTTTAAAGAACCAGCATGAATGTGTTTAGTTAAATATTTTGTATAGGTTCACAATATAATACATAACATTTTTGTACATATCAAAAAGTAATGAAACCATTCATGGATAAGAAGACATGACTCTACGATGCTTATTGAGTTCTGTTCCATGCTGGAAAAAAGGACCATTTCGTCGTTTCGTTTACATATGGGATAAATAATCTTTATTGAATGCCGTATACCTTATAAGACATTTAAATGTTATTACACAACGGAATGATCTCGAGGAATTTCAATAAGTTTACAGTCATCATAAACCATTAATATATGCAAAAGAAAGAAGTTTGTATTGCCACACAAAAATGAGGGATCAAGGGGAAAGGGATCGATCCGAAACACAGTCTATATGTGTTTTGTTGATGCAATTAAGCCTTGGCTACGATGAAATAGATATGTGTTGTGTTCAAGTGACAGCCGATCATCTCCGTATAGTAGATTGTTTAAAGTCAATAGACACGGCAGGTTTAACAGGAAGGAGTTATATTGGTTTTAAGCATTTGGGAACTGCACTGAGTAGTGCGGTGACGTTTCTACTGCACCACAGGAGCAAAGACTATAAAGGATGGTTTTACTATGTAACTCAAAGTTCGATGAGCTACAACCTAGACGTAGACGAAAGTGGTGGATTAGCGGTTTTCGATTGCCGATATTGTAGAGAATATGCGATCGTGCGCTTTGTGTGGACACAAAATCAGTTTTCCGATGCACTTCAGTTCGGAAACCGGCCGATAATTTGACGGTTGGGAAAGATTTGATTTCTTAAATTTTGGCGTTACAGTGACAAGTTTCCAAGCTAAAGACAACTTAGAGCATGTTGAACAAGAGTGCTTGACTGTACAACGTAAGCCATCATGGAGAGGGGATATAATGTGGGAGTGTGGTCAGTTAATAGAATATCTTTTAAAAATAAGAAAAAAAAATGGGGGGGGGGTGATTCTGGGGTGGGGCATGATTTGGGAGAAGTGCAGTGTGGTATGTCAGGTAAGTGTTGTATTGTCAAAGTATGAATCAAATGTGATCATAAATTAAGCAAAAGGTTCAATTATCTAAGTATAAAAGGGGCCATAATTCTGTCAAAATGCTTGATACAGTTGTCTGCTCTTGTTTATAGATTGGGATCATGTTGGTAAAGAAGTATGCAAAATATGAAAGCAATATGTCAAAGGACATAGGAAATATTTGGGGTAGTACCTAAACTTTAACATTTGCACGCTAACGCTAACGGAAAAGGGAACTGGAACGGGAACGCCGACGCCGGGGTGAGTAGGATAGATACAATATATATATTTCATATATAATAGTCGAGCTAAAAAGAGACATAGTGGCCTATTGGTTACAAATCTTTTTTTAAAGAGTTGGTCTTATCGATTCCGGGCCACTTGCCTTCGAGGAGTAGAGAACAGATTTAGCATATTTAACATCTTGCTCGGAAAGTTTTATTGAGGATAGAACGGCAGTGGAATTAGGAAGAGAAGAGGAAGAATTGTTGAAATTTTCTAAGGTTGATTGTTTGCAGAAGTAGGCGTTCAGTACAGCTGCCTTATGCTCATCAGTTACTGCTCCTTTTCCTTTGTCAAGAAGTGTTTGTATAGGATATGAGATTTGTCTTGAGGTAAGGCGTTTCCCCAGTTGGAATTATTTTTTTGCAGTGACATTATCTAAGTTTATTTGATCGATTTTTCTGGTGTAATGATTTGCCTTCAATTTTCGTATAAAAGACGTAGTAAGTTTCCGTGCATTGCGAAAATTGGCCCATGCCGTATCTATTTTCTAATTTAAGGTTGTTGCGAATCTGTGTATTTTTGCGCTTCCTTATCATGTGGCGTATTGTATTACTCATCCAAAGAACAACTTGGGTCTTATAATTACATCTTTGTTGGCAATGCTTGAAGATGCAGCAGCGTAAATGACGTTTGACAAGTTATATACACATTGGCACCTATTTTCTATTAAGAATTGAGATTCATTAAGTCATTAAGATGTTGACTGTACTTGTTGTAGTTGTCATCTTTTTAGAGCCATATATGACGCCTATAACAAGACTGTGGCTTGTTTGCCGAGTTTCAAAACAGATGCAATGCGGCAGTGGAAAAGTGTGAGATCTGGGATGAGGGGATCTGCAGCAAAGATGTTAAGGACTTCCCGTGAGCGTTTGGCAAACATAGGTTATATGAGAGATTGTTAGTTTTCAGTACTGTGTTTTGAGAAATTTATTCGTGGTAGGTCAACTTAATGCCCTTTTTAGACGTTTCGATTATGCTGTCAAACGGTTGATTGCCTTTTTCGTGCTCTGTAAATGATTGGTCATACAGTTTATTCTCAAGCGCAATTATTCATCTGTTGGAGACTTTATTGTTTCTTTTAAGCAGTGCAACTCTGTTATCAGATAGTTCCCGGTTTGTTTCTATATCGGAGATTCTTTTTTTTGTAAAGATTGTATTGAAAGGTCAGGGTTATTGAAATTTAGTAATATTGTCGGTGATCTTTCAAATAAGTGTGTGCATACAGTGTATTCTCCAACATCATGTATCAACAAGGGCTGTTTGTAAAACATGCATGCCCCCCAAATGGGCTGTCAGTTGAAGTGGCAGCCATTGTGTGAATACGTTTTTTGTCATTGTGACCTAGACCTTTGACCTAGTGACCTGAAAATCAATAGGGGTCATCTGTGAGTCATGATCAATGTACCGACTAAATTTCATGATCATAGGCGTAAGCTTTGTTGAGTTATCATCCGGAAACCATTTTACTGTGTCAAGTCACCGTGACTTTGACCTTTGACCTAGTGACCTGAAAATCAATAGGGGTCATCTGCGAGTCATGATCAATGTACCTATGAAGTTTCATGATCCTGGGCGTAAGCGTTCTTGAGTTATCATCCGGAAACCATTTTACTGGTTCTAGTCACCGTGACCTTGACCTTTGACCTAGTGACCTGAAAATCAATTGGGATCCTCTGCGAGTCGTGGTCAATGTACCTATGAAGTTTCATGATCCTAGGCGTAAGCGTACTTGAATTATCATCCGGAAACCATTCAGTGGACGGACCGACGGACCGACCGACCGACCGACCGACATGTGCACAACAATATACCCCCTCTTCTTCGAATGGGGGCATAAATATAGACTTAACTTTAGTTTAAAGTAAACAATATTAGTATTGAAGTGCTGATGCTCGACCACATTATACCCCGCGGCTCCTTCAGCCTGGGTCCCTATGCGCCTCAAGTCGTGCGCGAATATCTGTATACAATATAGACAAACGCAATCATAACTCAGTTGATGTTCGAGTTTTAACATTTGGCGATAATGTATCTCACGACGAACTTGCCGTACATGGGATCCACTTATCAAGATCATAAGTGTTTAAACGGTGTATTGGTTCAAGAGGTGTACTTCTGGCTGTTGATTTTTGATAGAAGTGAATTAAATGGTGCTGGTTTAAACCGGTGATTATATTATTTTAACAAAGACACTATCTTATTACAATTAAGATGTGATCAAAGCCGAGGTCTATTATATTTGCAATTGTTAATGCAGTTAACACTTAGAAAGTATATTGCATCTATGTTCCATATATTATTTGATGCTGTTTTATAAAGAGACCCGAGTCGTCTACGTTCTTGATATCGGGAAACTTCTATGATTAATGCATCCATGACTAGCACCCGAATCGTTCACCATTCTTCGAATTTCATACACATTTTAATATATTTTTATCAGCAAGATTGATTTTTATGCTACATGAATGTCATGCACTTATTTTGAGTATAATGCAGATAACAAAAGCATAAATGCTTTGTAGTCCAGATGTAGAAATGCACGGACCGCGGGACGATGCGGAGTATTATATGTAGCTTGCGTGTCTTTAAAATGCTTTGAAAGTATCTGATCTTGAGTTCAACCATTATTTGATAAATCTATTAAGCATGTATAGCATATAAAACTTACACAAGTTATATGCTTCCACTAAAGTGATCGAACCTTAAGTGTGCCTAACATTACCTTTTTTCCAGGTTCACTTTTTGATCGTTTGCAATATTCGATTATAATCGAATACTTTATTTTTATTAGTTGTGAGCCGTAGCGTTGTACATATTGGCTGCTTCCAGGGAAAACGGGGCTTAAGGCTGCATTAAAAGTCGCTCACGTGGGCAAAATTGTTGCTCAATAATTTTAAGAAAATAGATAAATATTAGATAAACATAACACAAAATGTACATGACTATAGGCCTGTTGTTCTTTAGCAAGGAAACACAATTCTAAAGATGGTTGCCAGTGCAGCAACCAATTGTGAAAAAAGAAACATATTGTTGTTACTTTGTCTAAGTTATTTTTATTACATAAATATGAGGATAAACATTGCACACACATCTCGACCTATGCTTTAAGACACAAGTTTTATAAATTTGAATGGGTTGTGTACATTTCAAACTTGCGATATAAAAAGCTATAACATAGTTTTGAAAACTGAGTTGCGTCTAAGACTATGCAATAGCGAAGAACGTCAGTGCCTTCAGCGCTTTTATTTATAACGTAAAGACAACTGGGAGATCTGGAAAATGTCATTGAATTTCCATATCAAAGTGAAAATAACGTGTGCATTGTTAGAAGAAGTTTTTCACAATTGGATTGACTTGCGTCCGCATTTTATGCAATGTTAGTTGAAACACTTTACGGCCTTTTTTAAGGCAGTGTGTCACACAGTTGTTCAAATTCGTTTTCTGCTACACAAGCGAAGTTTAATTATCAAATGTTCTTTTCCGTAACGATTTACTTTTTATTTTGCTGTGGCTGTATTGAAACAAAATAAAAGCCGAATAGACAGTTTCTATTAAAGATTTGTGGCCAAGATTATACATAATAAAATATAACGATTTGACTGTGAAAAGCAATTGTACACAATTTATCAACTAAACCATGAAGATTGATCGCAAATGTTCACTATACAATAATATGAATTGTTTTCGTTGGTTTAGTTGGTTGTGTTGTTGCTTTCGTGTTCAACCATTCACAACATTATTCAACAACAAACGAACAAATATTATTGACTTGTTTTCTGTATATAAGACGCATTCAAGACTTAATATAATCTTAAATAAGCATGCGGAAATTATGGTTAGCGTAAAAAAATTAAAGTACGTTATCTTTTTTCCTGCAGCATAAATAACATAAGAAATAAATGTCAATAAGCAAAAATGTCTATTTTGTCTCACAGACAGGGGACATTTAATTGCGGTCACAATAAATACCCACGGAAGGACGAATACAGTAGTCCAAAAATAGGGGTATCTGCATAGTCTTTATTTTGGACAGCTTCTTCATCGCCAACATTCAGCCACGTGACAACAGTCTGACTTCCTTGGTCGTGCCTTCCATTGTCACCATGACCGTAGATTTTTGCAACATGTTTCCGTTGTGGACTAAGGCGGTATGTATATCTGTATTATTGTTGGTCAAACATGTAGTTGACAATACGTAATAGCCGGATTGTGGAGCTATAAAGACACCCTGAAGAGGATGGTCTCCGCCTCCTTCATTTGAAATGATCTTGTCATAGAGTATGTTCTGATTAAGACCGACATGATCTTGACTAGCGTCTTTCATTGCAGTAAACGCAACAACTGGCTGTACTGCAATACACATATGGTTATCAAAATATACCTTGCTATTATGTTCTCAATGGAGTTAAAAAAATGAATAAAAGTGTTCAGCAAATTATGTTATTGATGAATACTATGAAGACTTATAGAAACAATTAACGATATATCAAACGTATAAAACAACAGCGTACGTCAAATTTAATATAAGGATTTATATAAAAGTTGAGTGCGTTAATCTTATCAACGTTACTTACGAGCGTTCATGACCGTTTTTGTTAACAGGCAAGTTAATATCATTTTCAAACGTATCGATTCTTTTTTTATGCACCCTCATGATCTTTTCGGACGTGTCGATATTTTTGTCAGACGGTGTTTTGTCTGACAGAGACTTCTCAAGCGCAATTATTGTTTTCAGATAAAGCTGGTTTATTTTTTTTTCAAGAGCATCGATTCTGCGGTTAGATCGTACATTTTCCCTTTTGAGCATAGTAACTCTTCTCTCAGAAAGTGCCGTGTATGCTTCTAGATCAGCGATTCTTTTCTCGGACGACATAATTTCTTTTTCGATAGCACCAATTCGTTTATCGGAAATAGCTTGTTTTTCTTCCAGCACAGAAAACCTGATCAATAACGCTTGGAACTCTTGATCAGTTGCGGCTTCAATATATACAATTGCAAATAAGATGCAAACGGCACAACCTATCACATTACCCTTCATTTTCGTAATGAAAGGTGCCACGGAGTTTACGAAGTGTACATACTCAGTTCTAAATTCTTGAACAAGAAAGCATGAAGGCACCGGAGCTTCCATCTGATCTAGTTTAATTTGATAATTAATAGCTGTCGTTTATTAAGTGAAATAACAAATAACAATCAACCATATTTTTATAATTGGTCTTTTTTCAAGTCAGTTTAAAAGACGATTTAATTCTCTAATAAGTCTTTAAAGTATATGTTTTTTAGTTATAAAGTTAGAGTCAGAGCAGCCGTATTATTAAAAAATTAACTACATAGCCAAGTTAGTTCTTATTGAATTGCAACATATCGTTTAACTATTTATTTTGTTCAGCTTTATGGTTCTGAACCAATTATAAAAGTTAAGTAGCAGACTCTAAACTGTACATCTATGGGAAAAATAATTCGCAAAGCACATGTAAACAAGCACTGGTATAAGTCAAGTTTCTTCTTAATTTATTCTTCATCCAAATTAATAGAACACTACAAGAAAGATTTGCATTTTCTGTAAGGAATTGTTAAAATATTTAGCAGTTTTAGCCAGAGATTAAGCTACCAAAGTAGTCAAACTGCACATAAAGTATTTTATGATATAGCAAACGATATGGACTTCAATTTAGCAAGTGCGGTATTAGCCGTATACTTACGATAGGTATATTAAAGGTATCTATCGAAAATGATATGACGCGGTTATGGGTGACAAGGTGTGCTATCAACGCTTGGTTAAATGGTCAGTTGTTTTTAAAACTGTTGTTACATTAAATGCAATATTCAGGTGAATATCGGAGCCAGGAGACAACACATTCTTTAATGAATGTTAGAACCTCGGATGGCTGATATTATCCCCCTGAAATTGGTAAAACTATAACTACGTCTTCCGTTCCGAATGGAAGCCTCTATTTATTTGCGGCGGACCTAAATATGTTATTTAATACTAAACCCCATGTGTATTGATTTATTATATAAAGAAAACAAAACACATGTGTATTTTAACGCTTTTGTGTAAACGCTTTTAGTGGCATAGAACTGAAGAGCTGCTAAATTTAATTTGTAATTTTGTAGTTTTTGGATATATAGAATTCAATAATTAAAAGGATAAAACTACAGAGTATAAAAAGGTGCGGATGTTTTAATAACATTTTAAGAAAAGTGGCACGAATCTGAAGGTTTTTATGTCGTGAATCAAACAACACAGTTTGATCATGTCATTGTAATAATTGTTGCTTAAATGTTTAATCCATGTATGATTTACTAATGTGAAATATATTGTCGTGCAAATATCAAACAATTCTTACTTAAGTGTTAAAATAATTATGTCATTGATATTTTGAACATATAACAGGTTTAACTATTTATTGACCTTCCGATAAAACATTAAAAAATATTATTAACTCAAGTATCCTTATTGGAAGATATTATTTTGTAAAAACCAGCTGGTCTTTATTACAAATGACCAATTAGCAATACAATGAAGGCAATCTAAAAAGCATGGTATAGAACAATAAACAATGATGACAAGTATGCACCGTCCCTGAACGAGCACTACCAACATTTGAGGTCTTCAACGGTAATACGCACAACCAACTTATACGCTTAGACACTCGTTAAACTCAATATTACAACAAATCAAAGCCATTCAAACGAATTTGTTTTTAAGACTCGCTATATCCTCTTTGAAATTAAAAGACCTCAACAGTAAGTATTGTATTTACCAAACAATTTGTTTGTGTGCAGGAACATGCAATCGAAATTGTAAATATTAAGAAAATATCATACCTTTTTGATTTGCATTTATATGTGAACGCTTGTTATCCTAAGTCGGTAACACATGTTTATTGTAGCTACATCATATAGTCACCGAAAGATTAAAAAACAATCCCTAAATATTATTATTTGTAAAGTATTTATGTTCTACAGCTGTCTCATCTCCTGTACTAATCTGTATATAGAGAATACTAGGTTAGCGTTGAATACAGAGAAGTTTATGTTGCGAGGCTTAGAACGCCGGAAGCGCGAGCCTTGGCGAGCGCTTTCGGTGTTCGAGCCGAGCAACATAAACTTCTCTGTATTCAACGCTAATCCTAGTATTCTATTTATCCCATTTGATTTTTTCAACGTGACATTTAACATAAATAGATCTAATAACCTTAACAATAATTTTAATTCAGTCATAAAAGCGCTTAAAATCTAACAAATGTAACCATGCGTAGTGATATACATGTATTTGTTCTGGTACGCAAAATAGTCTTTAAAAAATTCACACACAAACTGTAAAAGAAGTAAAAATATCACCATATGCCTACATTCAATTTTACGCAGTATGCGAATTTTAATACATTACGACCGCGAAAAGATGATTTTACTTTACTATAATTCATTTTATTTTCGAAAGAAAATGATCAAAATCCAATATGGCGGCGATTGCTCCTGACAAAATGCTGTCGATGTCAACATACATGTACACCATCGACGACCTAGTTCTGGCTACCATAACTTTAAATATCGCTTTTTATGATTTTTGACTGGCGCGACTTTGTACATGTCTGTCAATACTAAATAAACTGTACGCTGAAGTTTCTTTAGCTATCGACGACCTTGACAATTTTGACGAGTAAACAGACCATTGCAGCGACTGACACTTTATTTGACAAAATATACAGGGCAATACGTTTTCCGACTTCGGACGACGAATTTAAGGACGCGCATAACGTGTTTTTTATATAATGTTATGGGTATGCCGTGTGTGATCCGATGCATCAATGGCGCCCATGTTAAAATCATTTCCCCGAGAACAAGGAACGACAAAAGTACAAACAAAAATCAAAACACGTAAGAACTAGTATCTTACCTTTAATTATCCTTTAAAATCCATCTATTAATCCATTTAACTCAATAATTGACGATTTTGCATCTAGGGTCTTTAATAATTATTTTAGCATATTTAAATAAAGACCCTTATGCCATTGTAACAGGGTTGAAATATTCATTTCACGGATTCTGTTCATGTGTTCTGTTTTAAATGTTATTATTTCCATATAACGCATTGTGTTTACCTGGG
Source organism: Dreissena polymorpha (assembly GCF_020536995.1). Classification (NCBI taxonomy): domain Eukaryota; kingdom Metazoa; phylum Mollusca; class Bivalvia; order Myida; family Dreissenidae; genus Dreissena; species Dreissena polymorpha. The sequence continues at coordinate 46,383,026 of NC_068362.1, forward strand.
TTACTTATTAAGCTGTGCTCCTGTGGCCAGTCTTAGAGTTAAAGTCAGTCAAGCATGTGAGTTACACATGTCCAGTTTATATAATTGTTCAGTCAGGCTTGACCAGTTATTTTCCCGCCCTTTCCTTTGTCTTCTGGTCACTTCTAACTTGAACACAGAGCTGTACACATCTACTTTTAAGATGTACATTTATAGTACAGAGTTGCCATTACTTCAATATAAGGTTAGTTCTATTTCTACCTGTTTGCATTTACTCTTTCTTGTATTTGCATTGAGTTGTATTTATGTTGTGAGTTGATATAACTCATATTTGATAAGTAATTAGGTTAAATTCAGAAAAGCAGCATTGCCATCCTAAACGTGCTAACGATTCCTATAATTCACAGTTTCCCATACTCTTCACATGTATAATCTTATTTGCAGCAGTAGCACAGCACCCGCAGAGAATTGTATAAGATTGAGAGAGAGTTCCGTACACATTCCACAAATGGTAAGTGAGAACGAGAAAAAGTTGAGATCTCATGTAATTGTATGTTTATGCTGTATATGTACCATTTATCATGTTACCAGATCTTTTATATATATTTCATTGTAACTTGTTAAAGGCCACACATGATATGTTTTATATATTTGTTACTTTGCATATAATAATATAGTGTCTGATACCATGTTTATATATGTTTCAGTGACATGGAATTCGTATAATAATAAAGACGAATACAACATATATTCGGGTGGTTATTTTGAGCCGGGTACTGCCCGTTTATATTTGGCGCCCAACGTGTTTTGCGGACCCGAGAGGAGGAAGGCGGCCCGTGGAAAGCGGAGAAGTCGTGGAAGGGTCGTTGAGGACTGAGCGTACGTAGGAAGAGTCTTATTGGACGGGTCGTTGAGGATGTAGCGGAAGTGGGAGTCGTTTAACCGTGTATTTAGAACATTTCCGAGGATTTATAGTGCAATATCGTGTACCTACCGTGTGGACAATTGTGAAGTGGACATCTTTAAATAGTTATCGTGTATCATATTCAGACTTTTAATCATTTGTGGCCTATATTCATCATATGTGTATTCTTCACCTTTCTTCGTAACCGTGAGTATATGTATGTGAGTGAGAGAGAGAATATATTATTTGTTTACCTAATATAATTGATTGCTCTAATTACTTGGTGACGGTTACATCTTTATAAGATCTATTCTTCATCCTTTATCAACAGTTACTAAAAACATTGAAATGCTGCTATTTTGAATTTATTCATAAAGTGATTATAAATTCATTAATTTTGTAACCAACTCATTGCTATCCCTTTAACCTCTTTATTCTATAAATTCTCATATAATCCCTTTCCCAGTGTCCATACCTTTATCCAGCCCTTTTACATTTTGGCCTTAATTCTATTTAGTCCATTGTATTCCATTTTATTACTGTGTGAGTGTTTGTTTTGATTTGCTGCATTCCTGAGTTTATGCATTGCTAACAGTACATCAGGTTACACTTGTTCACCTTGATTATACATGATTTGGTTTTGATTGGATATAGAATTCCCTAATTTGCATACTGAGTTTGGATATCATCGCTTCCTTGGTTTTCATTGGTTGACACATGACTGAATTTTTTTCACTGACAGACCATGTGACTACTATTTTACCTTATATGGAGGTTGTAGTAGAGTAGTAATTCTCAACACAGTGTAGTAGTACATGTACATATAGGTAAGGTCTGTTTTGGACAGATGTCTCCCGTGTGAGCTGATATCAGGTAAATCTGTTTACACATTTGTGGTCGGCTTCTTTGGTTGTTATTTTAGTTAATTTGATTTGTCTCAGGGCATTGCATTTTTATTTTGGCGTTTAATATTTCTGAAGTTAATACTTATAACACAGTGTAGGTTGAGTGATTTGAATTAAAATACTTGGTGCAATTTATTCATTTGAATTTAATTTGAAATTATTTTGAACACTTATTTAAACTTCTTTATTTTTTTGTGAAATATTTTCATTTATTATTGATACTTAGGTTTGATTTGAAATATTTGGTTTTATTTATATTGTATTATTCTAAGTTGGACTTTGATTTTTAGGTTCTTCCTTACAGTTTACGGATGGAAATACTTAGTTAATTTCATTTCATATCTTATTTGGAATTATTCTTGGACATTTTGGATAATTAATTATTTTCATTTACATTGCATTCCATTTACACATAGTGTGTTGAAGTTCTGTTTGATATAGGTGATTGAAGTTGTGCATGTTTAGTTGTGACTTAAGTTGACGCAATAGTGTGTTAGCTTGTTCTTGTACTTTGGAGTCTATTTTTCAGTTCATTCAATTTTGGGTTTGTGCTTTTGTGACCGAATTAGTTTGAACGTTGCTGAAATTGTGTGAAAGTGCATCACTGTTCATACTTTGAAGTTTGAATTTGATGTTTTGTTTTAGTTGTGATACTTGATTGATTGGTTCATTGTGGGTCAATTAATTTACTTGTATCTTAACTTTATTTTTTTTATACTTTGTGATAATATTCTTAGTCCAGGATCCGTTTGCGCACAAGTGATTTATTTATTATTCATTATACTTGGTGATTATTGATTGACTTTCAGACAGTGCAAAAGTGATTTAACTGGTGTTTCCACTTATTGAATTTGATTTAAAGTGGATTCATTTGTTTGTACTTATACTTTGAATTGATTTTATAGAAGTTCACTTTGAATTGCAACTTAATTAGTCTTTGAGGATTTATTTGGTTGAACTTAAGGTTGAGTTGATGCAATACTGACATCAGTGAGGTGTTTGTTTGTTGTTTTATTGGCAGCAACTTTGAATTTTGGGTAGCATTTAACTGACTTTGAACTTTATTTGGTCTAAGCTATATTATACTATGTATGTTGGAAGAGATTAGTGTTTCTTTGAAACACAATATACTTGGAAGGGTTATCATTATTTCTTCGGAAACTATTGACTTTGAAGTTGACATGAATTGATTATTTGACAGAATTAATTAATTGATTAATTGATAGGTTGCATTAAATCACTGATAATTGAAAGTTGAATTTGAAGTTAAATGAACATGGCATCAAGTGAAGGGAAGATTATGGAGACTGTTCAAGAAGAAGGAGGTCAGGATATTACAGAGGAAGATAGGAAATTGCTTGAAGCATTTAAGAAGCTTGATGTTAAGCCTGAAATTGAAAATACAGAAGACTTAATCAAATTTATGTCCACATATAGATGTCGGGAAAAGGCTGAAGATAGGTATAGGTCAGCTGATACTTTAAGATATGTTGAGGACAGAAGACACTTTGAAGACAGAAGACACTTTGAAGACAGAAGAACCTTTGAGGAAAGAAGATATGGGGATGACAGAACCTTCAATAGTAGTAGCTACCCCAGGATATCAACCTTTGGAGGGGTTAGTGGAAAAGGAGAAGCCAGTTGGGAGAGTTTCAAGTTTGAAGTTCAGTCTTTGATGGCTGATAGGATATTCAGAGAAGAGCAAATATTATTTGGAATAAGAAAGGCTGCCAAAGAAGATGTGGCTGACATATTAAGACGACTAGGAACAAAGGTTACAGTGAATGAAGTTATGTGGAAGCTGGAGAGTACATATGGAAATGTTGAAACGAAGGAAACTATTCTAAGAAAGTTTTACAATTGTTCCCAGCAACCTGCAGAGTCCATTGCATCATTTTCTTCTAAGCTTGAAGACTTGTACGACAAGGCAGTTTCTTTGGGGGGTATTAAGAAGGATGACAATATAATTAAAGGGGTCTTATACCAAGGATTGAAGAAGGAACTCAGGCAGCAGGCAGCTTACAAGTTTGAAACAGAACATGATTATGACGCCTTTAAAATCTATCTAAGAAAGATGGAGTCTGAAGATAGAGAGGAGAAAAGAGAGACAACAAAGCCAGCCAACCCTGCGGTAAATACAACAGCACCAGAATTGACTGAAGTCCTGTCACAACTCAAAAGGTTGAATGAAAGAATCGATAGATTAGAAAGAGAGAAAGTAACAGGTCAGTCAGAGAACCAGTACACACCATTTATCAGCAGAGGTGCTCGGCGTGGACAACACGGTTATGATAGACATTTCCGGCCAGATCAGAGGGGTTTCAGAGGAACAACAAGAAGGGAACCATCAAGGCCACTGTCATCAACCACGTTTATGCCCACCTGTTACCACTGCAATCAACGTGGACACATTGCTAGGGAGTGCCCAAACTAGTTTGTGCTCCAGTCGCCGGGTCGGAGAGGAGCACACCAGAGACTAAGAAAGACCCTCAACTAGTTGGAGATGTGAATGAAGTCAACCTGAATATTAACAACAATACAACCACAGCTCTTTTGGACACTGGATCATGCGTAAGTATTATATCTGAAACATTCTATAAAGAACACTTAGCTGATACTGAATTAGAGCCACTGACAGAAATGATCAACATAGAATGCGCTGATGGTCAACAACTCCCATACTTAGGATGTATAGAAGCTACCATTAGTATTGAAAATGGATTGGAGAAAGCAACATCAAAGCAATGTCTCTTTTTGATATCACCAGATACGAAATACTCTGCAAGAACTCCAATAATTCTAGGAACAAACATATTGAAAACATTACTACAAGACTGCAAAGATAATTTTGGTGAACAATTTTTACAGAAGGCTAATTTACATACTCCATGGTTTTTAAGCTTTAGATGTTTAGTAATAAGAGAGAAAGCACTTAGAAGAAACAAGAATTGTCTGGCTATACTGAGATGTGCTACTGAACAGAAGATTACCATAGGACCAAATCAAACCAAACATATACCAGTGACAGCTTATAGAAAACTACCATACAGTGAATGTAATGCATTGATATCAGAGACAGGAGATTCATCACTTCCTGACTTCATTGACATCGGACCAGCTCTCGTGAATTATGACTTTAAGAAGAATGAGTATGTAGTGGAGTTATCTAACGTCACCTATAATACAGTTACAATAGCACCCAGAGCCATCATTGCAGAGCTACAGACAGTTGACATTGAAGATGATACAACAAGGAGACACCTGAAGGAAGAGGAAGATTTGAAGAGAAGACAAGAGGCATTGATAGAAAGCTTGGACATCGACAAAGACAACATTTTAACACCTGAACAAAGAGAACAATTAAAAACACTTCTTCAAAAACACAAGGATTTATTTTCAACTTCTGACACAGATATAGGAACGTGTACGAAAACCAAACATAGAATAAATCTACATGACGAAACGCCATTTAAAATGAGACATCGCAGGATACCACCTAACATGGTTGAAGAGGTTAGAGCACATCTGGAACAGTTACTTTCATGCGGTATAATAACACCATCCAAATCTCCATGGGCATCACCAGTAGTTCTTGTTAGGAAGAAGAATGGAACACTCAGAATGTGTATAGACTTTAGAAATCTTAATGCCAAGACTATTAAAGACTCCTATGCCCTTCCCAGAATAGAAGACGTTTTTGATTGTTTACAGGGAGCGATGTATTTTTCTACGTTGGATATGAAATCAGGTTATCATCAAATTGAAATTGAGGAGGAGCATAAGGAAAGAACAGCCTTTACAGTAGGAGCACTAGGGTTTTACCACTTCCGAAAAATGCCATTCGGATTGACAAATGCCCCAGCAACATTTCAAAGAAATTCAGAGGAAATGCTAGGAGATTTGAATATGAAGATCTGCGTTATTTATTTGGACGACCTTATCATCTTTAGTAAAACTTTTGAGGAACACCTACATAACATAAACACCATTTTTGACAGATTAAGGGAATTTGGTTTGAAACTAGCTCCTGAAAAATGTGAATTCTTCAGAGAAAAGATAGCTTTCCTAGGACACATTGTGAGTAGTAAAGGAATTGAAACTGACCCAAGTAAGATAGACAAGATCAGAAACTGGCCATCACCAAGCACACCAGAAGAATTGAGAAGTGTTTTGTCATTTGCTGGATATTACAGAAGATTTATTCAAGACTTTAGCAAAATTACGAGACCGTTGAATGATCTGTTACCACCAACCAAAGCAAAGAAGGGACAGAAGAAACCACTGAAGGAATGGAAATGGACAGACACTGAAGAAGATATATTTACTAATCTGAAAGAATTTCTGTCTACACCTCCAGTTCTGGCATATCCAGATTTCAACTTACCGTTTGAAGTACACACGGATGCATCAGGTAAGGGTTTAGGAGCTGTGCTATATCAACAACATCACGACAACACCAAACACGTCATAGCATATGCAAGCAGGTCACTCAGTAAATCAGAATCAAACTACGCAGCTTTCAAATTAGAATTTTTGGCATTAAAATGGGCAGTCACCGAAAAGTTTTCAGATTACTTAACCAACACTCACTTTACATTACTCACAGATAACAATCCACTCACTTACATTCTCACTACAGCGAAATTAGACGCAACAGGGCAAAGATGGGCATCAGATTTGGGCAATTACAACTTTGACATCATATACAGGGCAGGCAGAAACAACACAGATGCAGATGCACTCAGCAGATATCCTCACCACAAAATCATAGACCAACAACAACATGAAAACATCAAAATAGACAACAGCACAGTGAAAACAATTTGCAAGTACATAACACCAGCACTCATTGACACACTACCAGCATTGTCACTCAACATCATAGAAGCTACAGAAACACCAATGCAACCTATAGCACAGCTTGAATTAAGAGAAATTAGGAAAGCACAGAGACAAGATCAATTAATTGAAAAGTGGAGAATAGCAACTATAGACAAGACCCTACCCCAATTTAATACTCTACCTGGAGATATCATAATGAAAAAGAACTTTGAAAACTTTATCATAAAGAGAGGCATTCTGTACAGGAATTTACATGAGAATGAAGAGATTATTGAACAACTCGTTATACCAAACTGCTATAAGAGAGAAATACTAGAAGGATTTCATGACGACTGTGGTCACCCTGGAAGAGATAGGACACTAAGATTACTGAGAGAACGCTATTTTTGGCCAGGAATTACAACAGATGTGGAGAAACATGTCACAGGATGTAATCGATGTTTAAGGAGAAAGACAACAGTGAATACAAGGGCACCAATGATTAATGTGAATACAACTTATCCATTAGAATTAGTGTGCTTTGACTTTCTGTCAGTTGAACCATCTAAAGGACATAGTAACATCCTAGTGATAACGGATCATTATACCAAATTTGCCATGGCCATTCCGACAAAGAACCAGACAGCGAAAACAACCGCCGAAGCCTTTTATAACAATTTTGTTGTTCAGTATGGTATTCCAACAACTTTACACTCTGACCAAGGAGCCAATTTCGAATCACAGATAATCAAAGAGCTCTGCAAATTAACCAATACAAAGAAAACTCATACTTCTATTTACCATCCTCAAGGAAACGGAACTCCAGAAAGATTTAATAGAACATTACTAGGCATGCTTGGAACATTAGAGAATGATCAGAAGAAACATTGGACTGATTACATTAAGCATCTGGTATTTTGCTACAATTGTACTCCACACGAATCGACAAGAGTATCACCTTTCGAATTAATGTTCGGACGTAAAGCAAAATTACCCATGGACACCAAGTTTGAACAAGTAACATCAGAATTCAAGACCAAAGAAACCAAAGATTACATTGAACATTTAAAGATGAGAATGAAGAGGACAAGAGAAATAGTTGAACAGTATGTAGAAAATGCCAAAGGTAAGCAAAAGAAGTATTATGACATGAAAGCTCGAGCAGCAAGAGTTCAAGTAGGGGATAAGGTTCTTGTAAAAATCCTATCCCATACTGAAGGAAAACACAAACTGGTAGATAAGTTTGAAGAGGAAGTTTTTACTGTCCTAGAACAAGTAAATTACCATATACCAGTCTATCGTGTCAGGTCAGAATCAGGTAAGGAGAAAACTCTGCACAGGAATCATCTGCGCCTGTTGGTTAATCAGGATGAAGCAGAAGAGTTCCGGGATAATCAGGAGACTACTTCAGGTAACAGCATACCTGTAGACGTAGCAGAAGAAGAAGTAGAAGAATTATCAGACAAGAAGACCATGGATGCATCCAAAGAAGTAGAAAAGATGGAAGACGATGATGAGGATGAGTCTGATGCAGGAGATCTTGTATATTTTTCAAGAGGTGGGGACGCCCATATCCTAGCTGACGACATAGATATGTCTAGAGAAGAATCAAGGACGGAAAACATAGATATGTCTACAGAAGAATCGAGGATAGAAGACAGAGATGATATTTCTAGTGAAGTTCCCGGAGAACAAAGAAACGAAGATAGGGAAGAATTAATACAAGCAGAGGATAGAGTAGATGACGTTGTTGAAGATGTTCCTGAATCTACAGCAGGGAATGAAGAAGAGAACAACGAAGAAGAGATGTCTGAAAACGTACCTCATCAAGTAGATTTGTCGCAAGAAGCTGACATTACTGAAGAACCAGACATTACTGAATACCCTATACAAGATCAAGATAATAATAATCAAGAAGAAATTGAAGTCCCTATAGAAATGGATGAAGCACAACCGATAAGGACAGAGACATCTACATCGGATACTAGAGCTCCAACACCAAAACCAAGACAATCTGTCAGAGAGAGACGACCTCCAGATCGGTATAAGGATTACCAGATGAATGCTTGTGTGGTACCAAGACCACAAGATGCCAGGTTTGAGGCATTAAATAAATTGATTGCCTCAGGTGTTTTAAATCAATTAGACAGTAAGACAGCTGGACGTATGGTTTCTAGTATTTTTCAATGAAATTTTCATTAAAAATTTGTTTTAACATATTTTAAACAATATTGTGTATGTATTTTGTGTGTATTTTATATCAGATGTTGTTTTTTTTTTGCAAGGTTCGGGCAGTATTATTCTGATTAATAATTATCAGAAAGAGTTATCTCTGAAATAAATTTCAGTGAGTTTTCATGCGAGTGACGTGATGTTATTTTTGTAACTTTCTTATTAACAATGTGAATTGCTGATATTGCATATAGTATCAATTGATTTTTTTAATGTATTATTTTAATGTGAGGACACAGTTCTGAAGAGCAGGAGGAAAAGAGTCAGAATCATATTTATACATTTATGTAAGGTAAGTATGTATCAGTTATTCAGTAGTATAACTAGTGGATGTAGTTTCGATAAAGTATGTTGTTCTTGCTTGTACAATGCTGTTATTATAAACAGTATAGTGAGATAGATAGGTATTGTATCTATTTTGTATAGAAAGGTTATTTGTTGACGGACGATTCTGTTTTTACTGTGACATGACAATTTTGTTTTCTTCTTGGTTTGTTATGATGAGGACATCATTTTTCGGGCCAGGGAAGTCTGTAACAGGGTTGAAATATTCATTTCACGGATTCTGTTCATGTGTTCTGTTTTAAATGTTATTATTTCCATATAACGCATTGTGTTTACCTGGGTTACTTATTAAGCTGTGCTCCTGTGGCCAGTCTTAGAGTTAAAGTCAGTCAAGCATGTGAGTTACACATGTCCAGTTTATATAATTGTTCAGTCAGGCTTGACCAGTTATTTTCCCGCCCTTTCCTTTGTCTTCTGGTCACTTCTAACTTGAACACAGAGCTGTACACATCTACTTTTAAGATGTACATTTATAGTACAGAGTTGCCATTACTTCAATATAAGGTTAGTTCTATTTCTACCTGTTTGCATTTACTCTTTCTTGTATTTGCATTGAGTTGTATTTATGTTGTGAGTTGATATAACTCATATTTGATAAGTAATTAGGTTAAATTCAGAAAAGCAGCATTGCCATCCTAAACGTGCTAACGATTCCTATAATTCACAGTTTCCCATACTCTTCACATGTATAATCTTATTTGCAGCAGTAGCACAGCACCCGCAGAGAATTGTATAAGATTGAGAGAGAGTTCCGTACACATTCCACAAATGGTAAGTGAGAACGAGAAAAAGTTGAGATCTCATGTAATTGTATGTTTATGCTGTATATGTACCATTTATCATGTTACCAGATCTTTTATATATATTTCATTGTAACTTGTTAAAGGCCACACATGATATGTTTTATATATTTGTTACTTTGCATATAATAATATAGTGTCTGATACCATGTTTATATATGTTTCAGTGACATGGAATTCGTATAATAATAAAGACGAATACAACATATATTCGGGTGGTTATTTTGAGCCGGGTACTGCCCGTTTATACCATTCTATCACTTTATTCAAATGAGTTTATGAACGCGATAAACTTTCTTCTTCGTCACACGCTACGTCATGTACTCTACATTACTGATGTTCAAATGAACCGGAGCAGTTTATCTAATAATAGCCGTTGGTAAACTCGGTTGCATTTGCAGATTTCTGCATACAAACATAATTATGTTTAAACTTGCACAATGTTTCATTTATCTATGGTAAATGCCCTTATTGTACGAAAAAATAATTTAATATATAAATACACAAAGAATGGAAAACATTCCAGTACACAACAGATAAACGAGTAGAAAATACCCATGAACAAAATGGGACGTTCCCAATTCCAGTGTGGTGCTATTTTTACCATTTTATACTTTACACAGCTCTATGCCTAACGTGAATTAAATAGGAAAGCAAACATAGCAGATTATTCATGAACTGTGCGATATGTGTATGGCTTGTTGTAAATTCTTAATATTTAAGTTAAATGTCAAAAGTAGATCTATATGCTTTGGTTATAAACAATGCACATTACACGAAATAAGTCAAATGTGATCAATTGACAATTCAGATATGTCGACATACGGTACATGTAGAAAACGTGAAATAAGTCGCGTTTAATAATAAATCGTCAAAAAAAATGGGGAAAATGACGCAATAAGTATGTCACTTTATGACGCCATCAATCAGCTGATTCATTATACGGATGGCGAAAAATTATGTCATATGACTAGATTTAAAGGTTGAAGGTCGTATAATTTTGAAGCTTAAGTTTTGTCGACTTTGTTTCTTATGAAAAATCATTCAGTGGTAAAGTAAATATAAATAAAAAAAATAACAAAACAAAAATCGTGTAATTTTATATTTTATTTCAAAATTTCTTTTGGTGAATGTGTCATATATATTTTTTTCTGCAAAATATGCACATTTTCTTCTAATGGGTGATCTTAAAATTCGATCAATGAACCAAACAATATCGACCTAATTTTAGCGCATATCGCATGACGTCATTTAAAAAGTAGTCCGTGCACGCGACAGGTATATTCCACAGTGTTGAATACAAGCAAGTATATTCCACAACGTGTTATACCGTCAATGTCGCGGTGAAAATGGGATAAAACAAGTATCTGACTTTCTTGGTCGTGCACTTGCCATAATCCATATCTGCCAATTCATGTATGTCCGTACTAACCACAACATAATCTAAATACCGGATTCAATGACTGGCAAGAAATACACGCGATTAGGGAGATGCCCGTCTCCTTCATTTTTCTGACCCTTTTCAAAGATGAAGTATTGGGTTAACGTCTTTAATTGCAGATAACGTTACAGCGTTTTCTTCTGCAAATCACCTAGCTGTTTTTGGAGTGAATGACTACTAAAATACCAATAGATAAGAACAAAAAGTAGTAAAATATTCTGGATCATATTAATCTAATAGTTTTAATTAATGTCAATATTGAATACATTTTGCTTTGTCAGCATACTAATGACATACCTAAAGACAGTAAGATGTAAAATGATTTTAAAAAACCCTGATATATTCAGTGCTTTATAGAAACGATTTATTAACACATATTATATCAACACATATATGTGTTGAATCATATTTGCGTGAAGAAAGATGGCTTCTAAGAAGCAAACTGCTTATTGGTAAAACATAAAGTTAATAACAGTTAATCGACATGTGTACATTTGTACCGTAGAATTGTGTACATCCCTTTTACCACCGCTGTTAGAAGACATGGCACAGTTGCTTTAAACATGACGACATTTTTACGAGACAGCAGTTTGTCCTTTTCAAGTGAGATTACTTCACTGCCCGAAGAAGTCATGTATTATCAGTTTGTGGATTTTTTTCTGATCGTATCTTGCTGGTTTCAAAAATGACTTTATGCACACAGTTACCAGACAACATAAACCATTAAAAACAATTCCCCGAAAGCTGCTTGTCTTAAAACTATGGGGTTTTTTTTCAAATCTTTTCATTTTCGCATGTACTGGGACTTTACCGATATCTAACGGTGCGTGTATAGGGCATATTGTTGACAATAAAGCAATTAAACAGACGGTGACCAATATATTAATGACCGAAGCACCAGGCTTTAATTAAAGCCATTTAAATAAAATGTGAAGACTTTTCAACTGAGTAAACAATAAAAAAAATGCATTGGACCAATTCAACTAATGATTGGCCATAGCAATTGTTTCGGCAGCCTCGGCACGTGAATGCATAATAGAAAAAGGACATAATTTCCACAAAAAGTAAAGTAGGGTGCAGACAAGCAAGCGTTTTTACAGATAATGTACAGATTATTGTTTATAAAATAAGAAATATGCATATTTTAAACATAAGTGTCATACAAACACACGGTCATCAATTGTAGACAAGCAGGCACTTACGTCATAGTTTAACTGCTATTACTAGTATTAGATGATACAATTGATGCTGATGATAATAAGGTAGCGTGTAAATAACATTTTTTGTGTAAAAGATACACGTTGTAACAAGAGAAACGCAAGTTCTAATGTCTTTTTGTTTAATGATGTGATAGATAATCAATGAAAATCATCGCATAGAAATTATATCTTTGTAGATACAGGTTTTCCATGGCATATATTATCATACACGATTATTTTTTACTAAGGAAAAAATAAGCACGTGACAAAAACTTACCTTATCTTTTCCCTAAGGAACTTTAAGGATGACGATTGAAGAAAAAATCTTTCCTCAGGATATTTATCAAACTTAAGTAAATACCTTAGAAACAAACTAATGATCTTTGTGTGTTTTGTTGCATGCTTTTTTAATATGTCAAATTGATAACATGTCGTAAATAAAGACCACACAATGGTGATACATTTTTATTTTGCTGCTACGACTGGAATTTGACCCTGTGTATATTTTTATCTATGTATTTAATCACAGCTAGTTAAGCGCGAACCGCCGACTTATTGAGGCCGCCACAAAGCGCTGTGTGCGCGACCTCAAACACACGATGTGCCTCCCGAAGTCCTCGGAAGGCTTACTATTTTATTGAGTACAATAAACAGTGTAATTAATAACTGTCCTTAGGCTACCTGCCTTCTGATTATGAACTTAACATAATCAAGTCGCATCAGATATATACAATGCGACCAAAGAGGGAACCGATGCCTTCAAAGAACCCTCGGGCTTTCGTGAAGCTACTGGCTTCGGCTTCCGTGAAGCTACTGGCTTCGGCTTTCGTGAAGCTACTGGTTTCGGCTTTCTTGAACCTATTGACTTCGTGAAATTACTGACTTCCAACGTTTTGAAGTCCACTTTACAAGAAACAGGAACTCTGCAGCCCGGGCAGCACCGTTTAATATTAACGTAAATACCAAACTGCTCCAGAATACTGTTCATGCGAGTAATGTACCTTTCTCTTTAGATGTAATCCCGTTAGCATCCGCAAGAGAACTGCCCACTTACCAAGAAACAAGCCTTTATATAGTGGCGAACAGAGCGCCACCTAGCCAACGGAAAGGTACGATCCGGAAACTACTGCGCGTCCGAATGCCTTTCGTGTTTTGCCGAAGTTTACCGAGCATTTATTTCTTGTGTTATAACGTGTTAACTGTATGACTTTGCATCATAGATGTTTAATAATACAGTGGTTAACTACTATATTGTATTTATAATATTTATTAGAGACCTTTTATGATAATTAAGTGAAAATGAAGCTTAGTTTGTTAGTAGAATCACGTTTGCGTACTTATATAAGTTGACAAATTTACGACTAAGGAAAGTAATCAATGAAGCCTTATACAAAAAAAAGGAAAGTTACTAACCGTTTCTATTAAGACCGTATCGCCCCGAAGCCGTTCGCTACACTAGTATTACTGAATGATCATTAAAATAATACAAATAATCCCTTAAATCAAACATGAATGGCGCCTTTGTTGATACATTATTACGTGCATAAGTTGGATTCGATTCTTATTTCCGGAGCATTGGACAGCTGACCTGCAGATAATAAAATGATTCTTCAACCAAATTCATTATATGATGCTTTTAGCGAAACCTAATTGGAAATAGTGGTATCCAATTTTGACAGCCACGCATAGGTGAACCTCTCCGAAGTAGGAACCGTTCCACTTTACATTTATCCTTAATAAAACCCATAGTCTAGTTAAGTTTTTCTTTTTGCAAACACGTCGGGAAATTAGTTTACGTTTTCATCTAGGATAAGATCGCAGTTGTGAACACAGTGCATGTACTAGATCTCATTTCACTGAAACATGATGATAGTGTTGTCAATTCGGTCAATCCTCTCTTTTTGAGTATTGTTCGTGGCCAATATGAGCACCGAACAGGCGTCAAAATGCGTGATCTAGCAGGTCAGCTGCATTAAATTTGGACACTGTTGACTTTGATAACAGAATTAAGAACATGCCGTTTACAAGACTTGATTTTTACGGAAGATTCGCTGTTTTTTAAACCGACAAAAATGATCATCTTATGTGAGACAGTGTCTTTTATGCTTCTAGATCGGCGATTCTGTTCTCAAACGTGATGATTTTTTTTTCGAGTGCATTTATTGGTAAATTCTTGTTTTTCTTCTAGCACAGAAAACCTGGGCAATAATTCTTGGAATTCCAGATCTGTAACGGCTTCAATATGTTCAAATATGAAGCAGATGATACGAAGTGACCTATCGGTCTTCGTTTTCGTAATGAACAAAGTGCCACGGATTTGACTAAGTGTACATAAGTAGTATTAAATGTCTATCTTATCAATGTTGACCCATAATGAAAAACAAATGCAGACATGTCCAAGCTCGTTCATCTCGATAAACACCTGATTTTTAAAAAGAAATGCCATTCTTTTAGTTAAATAACAAATATCAGTCAATTATATTTGATTAACATCTGGTGAAATAACGATGTTATTCCCATAGGTCTTGTAGGTTTTGGTCGGTTACCAACACGAACTGATCGTTTTATTTAAATAACTTGATACGCTATTAATGTTTTACATATTGTTCAACTATGTATACTGTTTAACTATATGGTCCAGAACCAATTATATTAGTTTGCTTTTAGAGATACTGCACTGAATTTTGTGTGACAAACAATGTCAGTCAAACACTTTTTTTAAGCTTTGGTCGCTTTCTATTTTAATAGACATGATAATGTAGTTCACGTACTCTTGTATATACACTGTGGTTACTACCTCTGAGCTGAAAATTTACTTAATATAATACAGGACACATTGCGCAGACAAGCCCTCAATTGGTCTGGAATCTATATAGATCTAATTCCGATTTTAAATAATCATAATCTCAACTAATATAACTTGAAAAGGAAGCTCTGAACTGACTACAATAGAATTGTGTACATAATTAGATATGGTTGCTTTATTGGTAACTAACAAAGATAAGTAATGATAATGCACATAAATAAAATAACGTATCGATGTTAAAGTATGATATAGTAAACGATAAGGCATGTAATGTAGCGAGCCCATGTTTATACTTATGACGGGAATAACAAATGTGGTTTTATATGTATTCAGTTATTACAGTCCAACTTGAAGACGTAAAGCTAGATTGATTCCATCCCTTCCATATGGAAGACGATAGTAATTAACAGATTACATGACTATGTTGTTTATTAATTAACTGAAAATGTAATACTCATTTAAAAAATATAGCTTTTTCGGCATCGTTGTGTCTTTGTAAGTGTAAAAAGAATAAAATAACATGTTGTTGCATTTGCTTATAAACGCTGCATTATGGATGGATCAGCTTCTTATGTGACTTGTGTTTCATTTGGCATTTGGCGTTCAGAGCGCTTTCGATGTGCGCAAGTGGTTGTTTCAGCCCGAACACGGCGCGCTGAAAGTGCGGTACAAATGCGATATGTGTGGTACCAGCATGTTCATTTGAACACACGCCATCGTCACGTCACCATTTGCTGTTAGACGCGCAAACATCACGGCTAAAAAAGAGACAAAATAAAAAGAGATCGGTACATAGGATTCCACGATCATAGCCAATAACATGCCAACCGCTTAGGACCTTATTCAATCACAATTAAGTGATGAGTCTAGGCCGCAGCCGTATTCGCCACAGTTTTATACTTTATGGCACATATTTCTAGTACCAGGCCACCAAAGAAGCAACGTTTTTGACTGATTAAACACTGACGTGATGGAAGAAAGTGGGAATGCATTAAGAAGCTAAACTCCCACGATATATTTCCAGCTTTGAGCATGCAATAAGAACACAAAATAGCATTGAAGAATAATACATTTGTAAAGATCGTGGACAGCGGTCACGTGATTTTCAGTTTCGAATAATAAAGCTAGGATCAGTGAAAGCAGTTGGGATATATTCAGAATCGCTATTGAAAGAGACCAAACATGTGCTCAGTGCCGCTACTTGAATAAGCCAAACAAACGCTCAACGCCGCTACTTGATGACTTAAAACTTTCGCTCAGCAACGCAAATTAAATGTCAATTTTTTACTCAGCACCGCTACTTGCTAAACTTGCGCTCAACAAAGCTACTTGATGAGGTCAAACGTGCGCTAAGCACCTCTACTTGAAGAGATCAAACTTCCGTTCATCGCCACTTCTTGAAGACGTCAAACTGGCGATCAGCGCCGCTACTCGAAGATGTCACAAAATGCGTTCATCGCCGCTTCTTGAAGAGATAAAACTTGCGCTCAGCGCCGCTACTTAAAGATGCAAAATGTGCCTTCATCGCCGCTACTTTAAGATAATATAAAGAAGTGAAACTCCAGCTGACGGAGCAGTATTGCATTCTCATTATATACAGTTATGTGGTCATTTATTTTAGGCAAGTGACCAATGGCCTAAACAGTACAAAACAGCACAATACAAAACAGCATAAACACATATAAGATAAAGATGGGTCACCGCCTTGGAACGGTCAATGTAAAGCATTGGGGGTTTAAACCGGTTTAAGAGCGCTCAATCTCACACTTGGCCCAGCAATATTCATGATACCGGTACATATAAGTGTAAATAAAAGTTAACCTAATTGTATTGCAACTCAAATTAAATAATAATAAAAGGGAATTAACAGGCATTTAATTTAATTACCATTTAATTACTCAATGGTAAGAAAGAGACCAGATCACTAGAAAAATCCAATATAATTAAAGGGGCAGTACTGTAAAATAAAACATAAAAATATAAAAGGGCCAGTACTGTAAAATCGAATTACCAATAAAACCAGCTTTGGTGACTAAATATTTAAGAATCAAACATATAAAATGGTCTTTCCATTAATATTTCCGAATGTTAATAGAAGAAAGATATAGTGAATCGAAAACCAACAAGCATGTGTTTTAATATGTCACACTGGCGATCAGCGCTTATGCTAGCTGAAATCAAATTTGCGCTCAGTGCCGCTACTCGAAAGTGTCAAACTTGCGCTAAGCACCGCTACTTGAAAACGTCATTCCATACTTAAAGAGGTCAAACTTGCGTTCATCGCCGCTTCTTCAAGAGCTCAAACTTGTGCTTAGCGCCGCTACTTGGAGAGGTCAGCTTTCACGCAGTGCCGCTACTTGAAGATGTCGCAATATGCGTTCATCGCCGCTTCTTGAAGAGGTCGAACTTTCGCTCAGCGCCGCTACTTGAAAAGGTCAAACTTGCGTTCATCGACGCTCCTTTTAGAGGTCACACTGGCGCTCGGTACTGAATATCACTGCAGGGACCTATATGTTTGTATAGGTCCCTGAACAATAAAACGAAGTGGCGCGATTGTATTAAATTTATTTGAATATTTCGATGGTTTATGTTATCGATACAATAATAATATAACAGTTTGTATTTAATAAATATTTTTATCAGGTCCATCTGCATTGTTTAAGAGTCATACAACAAGGGACGTAGATATGCGTCTCTGATAAAACTCAGCATGAATTAGGCCTTTATTGTCATTTGACATGTTATTATAAGTGACCCATGGTATCTTATCTTAATAACAGCGTCGACACATGTGGATATATATGGTATCACAGACATACCAATTAACACTTTTAATCCACCATTGGGACATCGTCTTCAACTGAGGGAATGCCTTGGTCGCCATAGCCACTGTCTCCATGACTATACATGCGTGCGACGATGTTTCCGTTGCGAACAATAGCGGTATGAGACGTTCCATCACTGGTCGTCGTTACAGCTGATGACAAAACATAAAGGCCGGCTTGTGGTGCTTTGAAAACACTATGAATAGGGTCATACCCGCCTCATTCATTTGTAAGAATCTGCTAAAAGATGATGTTCTGATCTAAGCCAATATGTTTCTGGTTAAGGTTTTTTATTGCAGAAAAAGCAACAATTCCGTCTGAAACAAATCCTCTGCTTCCGCCAGGATGTGCTGCAATTAAGAAACAGCAAAATCAAAACACGCCTTGTTTCTATAATCTTCATGATTAAAAACTATAAATTGATATTTTAAAAAAAAGTGAAACAAAAATGGAATCTCGTGTAATAATTTGAAATGAGACTACATATTCATGGACTTGTGATACATGTAATACAGACGTGTGTTTATGTATAATCACATATTAAACAGTAAATGTATTCAGTTGGTATAACACACTGTTAGTTACCAGCAATTGATCGAATTTTCTTGTCGGTCGAAGCAACTTTCCGTTCATTCTGGGGGGTCTTGTCCATCGGTAATGTGTCATTTGTTTCAATAGTGTGTAATATTATGTTAGGAAGCGCCATGTTTTTTCCAAAATTTGTCAGACAGTGTCTTTCTTTTTTTCATGCTCTACCAATGTTTTGTCCGACAGTTTCTTCTCGAGCGCGATTATTCTTCTGTTGGAGATATCATTTTTCCTTTTAAGCATATTAATTCTTCTGTCAGACAGTTTCCGATAAGTTTCTATAGCAGCGATTCTGTTCACGTACGAAACAATGTCTCTTTCAAGCGAGCCTATTCGCTCGTCGGAAATTACTTGTTTTTCTTCTAGCGCAGTAAGCCTTATAAATAAAGTGTGGAATTCCTCGTCGGTTACAGCTGCACTATGTACAATTCCAAACATAAAGCAAACTGTACACACATACAATATGATCTTCATTTTAGAAATAAAACGTGCGCCACGTAAAGGACAATGTCAGTACATAGTTATCTTATCAATTCGTTTTGTCACCATTTTAACAATACATACGTATTGGCACATTATCGTTCACCTGGTTCAACTGTTGTTTCACTGATCCTTAGGAGACTCTGCTCTGTATTAACTTTGAAAATAGATAGATAGATAGATTTATTTCGGCATAGAAAGCATATACACAGTTCACAACATAACATAGAATAAAATAATAAGCAATTATTAAAAACTATATCATGTACAATAAACTATGACATGTTCACCAAACCAAGGATAACACAAAAAAGAGCAAGCCCTTATTTCCAGTGTGGTCCTTATTATCGGTGGCATGACAAAAAGAGGCAGACCTTAAACATAACTATGTTGACCTTAAACATAACTATGTTCATAGTAAAATAATTATTTAATGAAATAAAAAATATATATCACCGTTCAAAAGAGATCAAACTAAATATCACAGTAGTGCTCAGAAAATATGACAGGAGCTGGAAACTAAGATCAATTGATAATGTTATCAATTATTGCAACACATAGATATTTTGACAGTTGTAATTTGATGATATGAGGTATCAAGAATTATCTAAATTAAATATATTGCTAAAATGTATGTTATGAAGTATGAACTAATAATTATTAAAAATAAAAACCTGAGACGAAGTTAATATCTGTTTATTAAAAGTGAAAAGATACACATATATACAAAATTAAATAAAAAGTCAATACATTGTTTTAGCATTCGCTCTTTATCTTTTTCAGTAGACATGACGATTTAGTTCATGTTCATCTGATAGGTGTTGTTGTGGTTTAAAACACTGATTTGATATTCCACTTTATAAATATAAACGACTCATTGCGTAAACACGCTGTCAATATATCCGGAATATACATGTCTGATTGAGATTATGAGATATATAGGTCTAACTTAATTGTCAATGCCATTCAAATACATTTTACTTGATAAAGAAGTGATGCATTTACTGCAAGAGTTTCTTGAAATATTTATCTTACGTACCTTGATGTAAAATAAACAATATGTATGTGGTTAACGTTTAAATTTATGAAATCATGAATAGCATGAATTATGGCGATTCGAGAATATCGTCCGATGTTGTTGTTGGATGGGGAGGTACTCGTGCTTAGCACTCTTCGCACATTGTAAAAATACATGGCTGAAAATCATGGCATGACAGCGCATGATTGTCGACGACCCGCGATCGTTAAGGAATGAGAATACCCGCGATTACTGAGACATGGGAATCCAAACATATAATTATTATTCAAAATTGATGCAATAAAAACAGTAAACAATATTGTAGCTAGTACAGTTGTGGCTCTTTATTTAAGCCTCAAATGTCTCTTCATTTTTGTTGATCAGCTGTGCTCAGTATAATTTTGTATCATACGTTGACATTTAAATACAACACTTAGGTAATAATCGGGGAAGCAAACATTGCAAATGATTTAAGTCATGACAGATCTGGGAAAGCAGTTGAAGTATCCCCAATACCTCTTATGTATTAGGTCAGACTGCAAGGAACCTTTTTAAGTACACAGGCTTACGCAACGGTTTGCCATAGTCCGAGAGTATCGAGGTAGGGTCATCGCCCGGGAGAATAACACACGAAGTCAGTCACTTATATATCTGTTGAAACAATTATAAATTGCCTTAACACCATAAGGACCATAACACGTTTAAACTGTTCTGATGTTGAGAGTGAAAGTTATGATGTAATATCCAAACGTACGTACATATAAAATCCTGATAAGTTGCTGTTTTCCGGGTTTTATTTGGTTTAAATCGGTTGTCGAAATCTTTGCATGTGCCTATCGTAGTTTTGTACAGACAGATATAAACTGATTGTGTTATGATGAAATTCAGCACATATAATTTAATAGCTGCTAAATAATATGGAACATTATGTAGGGTAGACAAAATTATATGTGTTTTAAGACACATTGGTTTCATTATATCTAATACATTTACATGTTCAAAAATATGTTGTATCATATTTTGTATTTTTCTGGATGAGATAGTCGTGTCATTAAAAGGTAAAAATAGCGAATGGCGATGTAAGTTTAAACCCAATTGTTTGCCTTAATTTACCTTTATGTAATGTGTGGTTTCGCCATACGGCGGTAATTAGTATTGTCTACAATTCTTGTCAATGTTCCGTGCTTTACAGATCTAAATGGTTTACGTGTATCAAGTGAACATGAACATCAATACCCATCAAGTTAATATTCTACTGAACCACTAGTCGTTTGTATTGAACTGTGTAGTGGAACGATACAGTTTTTCAAAATCGTCATCATTTGTATTTATTCATTTACTTTGGTGTGCTTTCTGGCTTGTTTTGCGTTTTGGTAATCTGGTAATCATATACACGTGTTATTAAAGTTTCAATGCCATGTTCCTATGCGGTGATTTGATTTGTATTCATGTGTGGGTTATTGTTTGTTTTTCTGTGATGTGGTGAATTGTTCATAATCAGCACATTAATTAAAGGACATCGAAATCAGGATACATTTCCCTTTCAGCTCAATCTGGAATTTCACGCGGTATATATTAAATTGATGACTAAATTAATTACTGGTGCTACTGTATAATCAATAACTTATATAAATTTTATTATATATATATTACGCGAAGAGCATCACTGTTGCTATATCGTTACGTGTTGCAGATAGGCTCGATTCAGGTATTTGGGACATTTGTCTGAAAACCTACAGATAAGAGCGGGTTTAGCCAAAATTTTAACCTTATTGAACATGGCGGCGTCCATTATTGAGAGCCAACAATGGGGGAATGTTTCCGACCGAAGTAGGTCTGTATATAAATGATTTGCTCGGTAAAAATACGTGTTAAAAGCCACGAACATTGCAATTTCATGTTTAGCGGGCTGTTAAACGTAAAACGTTGAAATACTTTTCAAATGGGAACACTGTTTGCCTTTGTCGCTAATATCGACAACGCTCAAGAGCAAGGTTGCAAAATATTGCTAATATTCTTATATAACAAAAAGGCTATTTTTATGTAACGTAATGCGTGAATAACCACGAATAAAACACCAATCGCCCAAATTGAACATATGGTTTTCATTTCAGTAATTAGCATGTGCATAGAGAGGCTAATTGTTACACCTTTTAATACTGAACGGTTGATGCCTTATCTCTTTATGTTGGTGCAATTTGAAAAAGACCATTTAATTGGTACCTGGTCGCCCTCTTAGTTCATTATCGATATATGAATAACTTTGAAAGTAACGTTCTCTATAACCGATCCTATTTATATTTCTGTGGCGACATGACATAGACCTTAAACGCCCCTGATGGTTATGGATTAATTGCGACTGATTTCGCCCGTAATCGCTTCTACTAAGATACTAACATAAAGTCAATAAAAGTGCGTTCATGTAGTGATTCCTACGTGTCGTAAGTTTTCTTTTGTCGCAGGCACGGCTTGGGAAAGCAATAGAAAAAACTCGAGACCCCAGTAACCCCAGTGAAAGTGGTCAAATTACCCAACCCCGTTACAATTTCACATTATCTCGCAGTAAACAAATATTGTTTTACATGAATGTTTAAACATAACATGTGGAATCGTCATTAAAACGTATCTGGGTTAATTTAATATAGGGTTTACATCGCAAGAATAAGAATCTTGATCCTTTGGGAACAAAACTCAACGTCACTTTGACATTCTGGCTTAAAAACCAAACTGTGTAATACTCGTATTAAGCTGTGTTTATAAATCCCTAATTTTCGAATTACCGTCAAAAGGCACTTAGTGTGCCTACACGTATGTTACTTGATGATTATTAAATACGACAGTATTGATTGTCTGTTTGTCTTTATATTGGTTCTTACGTCGCATTGTTAAAGATAACTTTCTTTCTTGGGAATAAGAATATACATACTATCCGGGTCTGTAACAAACTGCCTTTTCTGGGCTGCAGAAAGATGTCGGATTTTTTGATGTCATGTATATTCCGCTTTTGCAGTTGGGTATATGTGTACTTTTGAACTATGTTTGACTAGTGTGTGGTTGTGTATCTCGGGCAGGGTTCCGATATTTAGTATCTTAAACATAATATTAAACTTTCT
Organism: Dreissena polymorpha; assembly: GCF_020536995.1. Lineage (NCBI taxonomy): Eukaryota > Metazoa > Mollusca > Bivalvia > Myida > Dreissenidae > Dreissena > Dreissena polymorpha. The sequence continues at coordinate 46,406,482 of NC_068362.1, forward strand.
GTAATAACCTAAGTTCAGCTCATTAACACAAAAGCTTAAAGTTGTACTAATTTTTAAAATATAAAAAGAACATATATTGTTTCATGTAAACTAATTGCAATGTCGTGTGTCGGTTTTCAGTACGGCATTCAGAATAAGAAGCATTCAGAATAAGAAGCATGGTTTAAAACGCTAATAAGAAGCAAAATAAACGTGTTAATACGTTGCATAATATTTTAAACATACGGCCTATTGCTCTATTGATGTTTAAGAGACGGTCTTACTAAGAATAGGAGCTATCACATCGACTGTTCTTCTGCTTTAATAGCGTAATGTATATTTTGTATCACTCACCTCATATATTAAATAAGAAGACATCATTCAATGTATGTTGTAATTGAAGTGATAATGACATTTTTAATTAAACCTAAAGACTTGGTTTACTAAACAACACTAAAACGTTGTCATTTCACAAATTCAATCGCTTTACAAATTAATTGATTTTCATTTAAATTAATTTAAATATAATTTCTGTCTAGTTTTTAATGTAGGCTACCTTCACACAAAATATCAGCAACATGATGATAATAAATGTTCTTTTTGTAATAAATATGAGCAAACTTTAACTCATCTTCTCTGGGGTTGTGAGCACATCCAAATAATTGTTCAACATGTTTCGAACGTATTGAATCTAAATAATGCCAATATGCCTACACTCTCTCCAGGACATGATTCTTGGAATTTGTACGGAAAAAATGAATCCTATCAATATATTGCTTCTTGAAATTAAAACGTTTGTCTTTATGTGTAAACAAACAAACAAAATCCCAAATGTTCCAGGACTTAAGAGAAGTCTACTTTTATCATGGGAAATCCAAAAGCAGACAACTCATCAAAATAATGAATTCCCTAATTGGTCAGTTGTAAGAATACTCATAGAATGAGCCCAAGCCAATAAAATTAATTGTTATAAAATATGTACAACTAAAAATAGTTTTTAGTACACTGCTGACATGCCTTTTTTTCTTCACACTTTTTTTAATTTGTGTATTAAATATATATTAATCTTGATTAACCTTCTAGATAGATAAAACTTATATTTGTTACTTGTGCATGTAAATTTATTATAATATTTGTATTATACATGTAACCCAATGCATTATTGTTGTATGATTTTACAATGTTTATATGTGTGTGTGTGTATATATACATATTTATTAATTTTGAGCTACTAACACATTATTTTTGTAAGGTATGGAGCAGGATGGCTTCGACCTGCACATACATATGGACGAGGTTAATAAAGACTATATTTAAAAAAAAAACAGCAACATACATCAATCAAAACAAATACCTGGCTAAAAATTCAAGCACACTATTGATCAACATTTAAATAACGTACACACAATACCTTTACAATGTATCTATCCTAACAACTGAACATATTTTAAAGACATATTTGTTGAATCAATGCAAACTCATTTATCCAACTGACCCCAAATTATTGGTCCCCATGCATACACACACACAATCATTAATCTCAATTGTAATCACACTAGTATGTGGTTGTGTTTCCCGACAGCAACTAGCTACGGATCGTGAAAACAAACGCTTGATAGTGTACAAAACATTCATGTATAAAACTTGTGTCTCTTGCTTTGTTCGTACCAAATAACAATATACGAATCTCTCATCTTTACTACTCCTTTTTAGTTTTTTGTAGTCGTTTTCGATCATAGTTTTTAATCTTACATGCGTTTCCTTAACAAAATAAACCGAATCATTATTATGTTACATTGTGCATTTTCTCTATCAGACGCAGGCAACTCTTCTGTCCGTCAATATAAAAAAATCATTGAATCACTTTTTTTTACAGTTTCCTTTCAAGCTCGTTGATTCGTTTAACAATCGCTATCTATTTCATTACACATGACGGTGTACCTCGTGTAAGTCGGATATGTTTCCTTTTGGTTTCCAAAAACGAACTGCGAATACATTTTATAAATATAAGCTACACATTGTATAAGCACGACGTAAATGTATCAGGGTCTAGTTGAGACACTGAATTGCTGATATCAAATGTTTACTTGCAAAAAAAGTTCTACATTAACTGTAAGATTGCGCTATAAGTTTAATATGTCAAATTGGTCACATGCCTTAAAAAGACAATGGAAATATAATTCTCTTTTGCTGCTACAACTGGAATTTCATGCCGTGTTTAATTCAATTAAATATCTTTAATCATATCTGGTGCTAATATATGCTCAATAAACAGCCTAATACAAACATCATAATATCAAAACATTTATAGAGTCATTGTAAATACATTATTACGTGTTGAAGATGGTTTCGATTAATGTTTTTGGGTCATTTGTCTGATGACCTGCAGAAAATAAAAGGTTCTACAAAAATATTCGTGTGAGTGCTTTAGAGCGCTTCCTGATAAAAAAACGCATAGGTGAACATCTCAGAAGTTGTTTACAGGTCTGGTTGATTTTTCATATTTGGCAAACATATTGGAAAACGGTTTTAAGGTATGAACTAAGATAAGATCGCCGTTGTGTAAACAGTATTTGTCCTAGATCTGCTCTTACCGTAAGTGTTTTCCCTGAGGTCGATTCTCTATTTTTCTGTTCTTTTCATGGCCAATATGAGCAGAGAACAGGCGTTATCCAGCATGTTAGCCGCATTAAACTGGGACACTGTTGACTTTGAGCAAAATATTATAACCGAATCGCGATGCTTGAAAATAACATACCGAGTTCAAAGCTAAATTGTAAAGTCGCTTTTTTGAATGGAAAAATACATACAACTTCTTTCTTATTTACAGCTCGATCAAACGACATAAAATTTTTGTCCGCGAAACGTAAGATTTGCGTTATTTGGGATGATTGACATGAACACCGGTTATATATAATTGTTATACCTGAAAGCTTTAAGATTATGCATTTGAAATGGTCATATTAAGTAAATAATAAATACACAGTTTTTGTTGTATATCTTTTTTTCTGAATGATGTCAAGTAGAGCCAACAATGATAACTTGTTTGTGTGTGTGTGTGTGTGTGTGTGTGTGTGTGTGTGTGTGTGTGTGTGTGTGTGTGTGTGTGTGTGTGTGTGTGTGTGTGTGTGTGTGTGTGTGTGTGTGTGTGTGTGTGTGTTTGTGTGTGTGTGTGTGTGTGTGTGTGTGTTTGTGTGTGTGTGTGTGTGTGTGTGTGTGTGTGTGTGTGTGTGTGTATGTGTGTGTGTGTGTGTGTGTGTGTGTGTGTGTGTGTGTGTGTGTGTGTGTGTGTGTGTGTGTGTGTGTGTGTGTGTGTGTGTGTGTGTGTGTGTGTGTGTGTGTGTGTGTGTGTGTGTGTGTGTGTGTGTGTTTGCGGGTGTGTGTGTGTGTGTGTGTGTGTGTGTGTGTGTGTGTGTGTGAGTTTGTAAAACCTTACAATCGGGAAAAATCGAAGGAATACACACCAACGAACCGGGGAACACCTACAAGCCGGGGAATTCTCCGGTTGTTGTTATGCAAATATTTCGAATCTACGTGTTTGGAATACCAAACTGTCAATTTTATGAGAAATCCAATGCCTTTCCGATTAGCGGGTTCACGGCATGAACAAAATATAAACAGATCTTGACCAAATTTCAACCGTGCGTGTATTCAGGCTTATAACAGTTACCCAGTTGCACTGTTAAATCAAAGCGCTGAAGACACTGAAGGTGTTCGCTATTGCATAATCTTAGACGCAACTCAGTTTTCAAAATTATGTTACAGCTTTTTATATCCCAAGTTTGAAATGAACACAATCCATTCAAATCTATAAATAGTGTGTCTTAGAGCACATGTCGAGATGTGTGTACACTGTTTAGAAAAAATAACAATAATATGTCTCTTTTTTTTTCGAAATTGGTTGCTGCACTGGCAACCATCTTTAGAATTTTGGTTTCCTTGCTTAAAAATAACAAGCCTAGAAGGTCACATAACCCCAGACCGGAACTCCTGTTTGCAGGGTTACATGCAGTCAGTTTGATACTTAGCACACATTGTTCAGTGCATGCTGCATAGGATTTGTAAAATACATTGCAAATGGAATGTTTTAGTATCAATTTGAAGGTATATTTGTAAGCAATAAGAAAAAATGCCATTTTTGTGCTCTACTTTTTCTGTTGATGGTTCCCGGCTTTGAAAGTAGGTCATACTATTTGAGCCCATAATGATCGCCTGCACAGCTGTCAAAACCGGTTCGCCTATTCTAAGGTGAATATTTTGAGTTATAACGTATATAATTTAATGACATCCATTTTTTCAAAAGATTATGCATTTATCTTTCCAATGATGTATGATGATATAGTTGGTCATTGCTTGATCATGGTAAAAATTGATATCGAACTTCAACTATTTTATATGTAATTGTAGCCGGGTTGTGTAAAGAAAACAAAAGTGGGTTATCGTATATATTCTTTATTTCATAGATGTCTATAATATTGAAAATGATGGCCTGAAAAATAAAACAAAAACAATTATGAATAACTAATTCAAATTGCAATAATTAAACATTGCAATGAAATACATACTATTCAAATACATTTATATTACAATAAGCAATACAATACAATACAATACAATGTAATTATATTAACAATATAAGTAAACTCACCAGCGACCTGAGGACTTAAGTTTTAAAATAAATATATGCTGACAAATGGAAAATGCCAACATCTATCTCTTACGAGACTTTATGATGGAATGATCATAAACTAGGGTATAAAACCATTGAACTCTATAGTTAAAACAGCTCACATAAAATCATGCAGTGTTAGTAACTCATTCACTCACCACTTAGCCGCTCACATTCTTGCATGGGTAAGTAATATCAAAGGATAAGTGTCTGAGTGAATACCCTGTTACATACTCCCTCTGTTGGAAAAAATGGCTCCTGACATTTTAAACATATAACACAAAAATTTAAATGACCAATCCCTACTATAGTACCCCCTTGACTATACCAGCAATTCACATTACCGAAGTACACTCTCCACTAGAGTGTGTACAGTGTTTACAAGGAGCGTTGGAAAAATCCTGACCTATATACAGTATGTATGAAAATAGCTGTTCAATCAGCTGACAGTTGACCCACTTGTCAATCAAATGTAAACAGAGTTGGTGCTATATATATACAGGGAAAATATGCACAACAATTCAACTTAGAAGGCTGAATCTAAGTACACACACTAATTGCAATATAAATTATTAGATTGCAAATAAATAAATCTGTTAAAACATTCTATTTACTGACCAAAATATTGATAAATATATCCTGATAATAATATACTGAAAACTGTTCTTAAGTAAACAGTAATACTATCAATCACATTGACTTTAGAAGACAATGTACACAAGATGAAAATTAAACAATACCATTCATCAGGTCTAAATATTATTAAACCATTGAAATATGATAAATAAAAACATGCAAAAACAAAATCAATTTAAAACAATTGTTTTAAAATATGTTTAAATATTTTCATGAAAAGCAGATAGACAATGCATTTTGATAGGGACTGTTATGTATACTAAATAAGTTATACATAATAAATATGGACTTCCTTTTTACAATCATTATAGTTCTGAGCAAAGATTGGCATGACGCATTCTCCATATCTATCTGGAGGTTGCCTTAGCCTTTGGGGTCTGCCAACTGGTTCTGGTTGTATTATTGTAGGTGGTGTAACCTGAGGTGTATGTTGCTGTGTTGTATGTGATGAAGTCTGAGTCTCACCTTGAGATTGGTTACTCACTGGCTGACTAACTAACTCACTAACATGAGAGTTAACTCCTGAGTTTGTGGAATTTTGATCACTCAACAAATTGAGTGAGTTGTTTGACTGCTCAGACATGGTACCATCTACTGCTGACGGTGTCTGAGATAAAGGACTGAGAATCTCAGAATTTGCAGTGACAACCGGACTGTGTGTCCGTTGTCTTGTGACATACCCAGGTACATATCCGACTCTCCGCTGTGGAATGACATAAGAGTCTGACTCGGACAAGCAGTCACTATCAGATGTCTCCATGTGTTTTGACTGGGATCTGATAATCCTTTTAGGATTTTGAGTTCCCTTTTTGTGAATTGATGTGGGTGAAGCACTAGGGAATATTGCTATTGGCAGCAGTAAATTCCTATGCAGTGTTCTGATAGGACCAGTACCATCTTCTCGTCTAACCTTGTATACTGGAATGTCAGGATTTGGGATTTCCATGACAGCTTACGGTTCAGATTCCCAACGGTCAGCCAACTTGTGCTTACCATCAAAATGAGTGTTTCTCACTAAAACTCTATCATAGACCTCAATACTGGTGACATTAACCTTGCGGTTGTAAAATGCCTGATTCTTTACACCTTGCTTCGCAGAGGCCTCTGCAGCTTGCTTATGGGCTTGCTGCATGCGATTTTGCAATTTGTGTATGTAACCAGTAGGGTCTGGAGATCCTTCATTCCCGAGCTCGGTACCCATGAATGTATCTATCGCAAGTCTGGGTTGCCACCCAAACATGAGATAGTGGGGCGAATATCCTGTAGCGTCACTTTTAGTGGCGTTATAGGCTTGCACCTTGGGACCTACAAAGGATTTCCAATCTTGTTTTTGGACTGGATCTAGTGTTCCCAACATCTTTATGAGTGTTCGTTTGAATCGTTCCGCTGGGTTACCCATTGGATGGTATGGGGTTGTGCGGGACTTTTCAATTCCAGCTATTTTGCAAAGCTCCTGTATTACCTTACTCTCAAAATTCCTGCTCTGATCGCTGCGAAGGCGTTCAGGAAATGAGTAGTATCTTATAAAGTTGTCATACAGGGCTTTTGCTGTAGTAGTGGCAGTTTGGTTTTTGCAAGGGACAGCTTGTGCATACCTGGTAAAATGGTCTGTTATTACCTGGATATTTTCATGGCCTCCCTTTGATGGTTCTAGGGACAGAAAATCCATGCAAACCAGTTCCATGGGTTTTGTGGTCTTGATGTTCACCAAACCAGCTGTCTGTTGAGGACGTTTCCTCAAAATACATCTGGTACAACCCTTAATGTTCAGTTCTAGATCTCGTTCTAGATGGGCCAATAAATCTCTGCCTGGCCAACCACAAGGACTTGTCCTTGCCTGGGTGTCCAACATCATCATGAACACCTTTAAGGGCCTGTTCCCTGAATGCACTAGGTAAAACTAATTGCTTAACGACTTGACCATCTAAAGAAGTGGTTCGGTACAGCTGTTTATCCTCAATAGTGAGTCGTTTCCATTCTCTGAGTAACAGTTGTACCTCGTGTGGTTCGTTAGGGAGTGCCTCCTCTCTGGGGCGGGAACCGCTTCTTAAGAGGTCAAGTACTCTAGCCAGGTACTGATCTTGAGCCTGAGCTGTACTCCAGTCAGTCCTTTGTGCAGGTTGTAATTGAGATCTGGCCTCTTCTGCAGCAAGAGGACAGATATCAATGGCAATACATTCTGCTAGGGGCATTTGTACTTCAGTTGCCTGTGTTATGGCTTGGACCATACCTGAAGAAACTTCAGGTATCCTGCTCAAAGAATCAGCATCAATATTTAGCATACCAGGTTTGTACTTAATGCTGAAATTGTATGCAGCCAATGCTGCCAGCCATCTATGGCCAGTGGCATTAAGCTTAGCAGTAGTGGTCACATATGTCAGTGGATTGTTATCGGTTAAGACAACAAATTCGTTACCGAAAAGATAATCATGAAACTTTTCTGTAACTGCCCACTTTAACGCTAAGAATTCCAGCTTATGTGCTGGGTAGCGTTTCTCTGACGGCCTCAGTCCACGACTGGCATATGCAATGACCTTTTCTGCCCCATCATGATTTTAATACAAGACAGCACCAAGGCCATGACCTGATGCGTCTGTATGCAGTATAAAGGGCTGATTATACTGTGCATATGCAAGTACTGGAGAGGATGTCAGTTTGCTCTTGATAGTTTCAAAGGCTTGATCTTGTGCGTCACTCCAAGACCAAACAGCTGGTTTATTGGTCTTTTTGGACCGTTTCTTGCTCTTGCTGCCCTGCCTGTGGTGTCATGGCCTTTCAGAAGGTCGTCGAGTGGTTCAACTATCTGAGCATAGTGCTCTACATACCTTCTGTAAAAAACAGCAAAGCCAAGAAACTGTCTCAGCTCCTTTATGTTTTTGGGTGCTGGCCACTTAGTGACAGCACTGGTCTTTTCAGGGTCAGTGGAGATGCCATCTTCACTGATCACATGACCAAGGTACACCACAGATGACATATAGAGCTCACATTTGGAGGGTTTGAGCTTCAAATCATTTTCAGCAAGGCGTGAAAATACAGATTCGAGCCTTTCAATATGTTCATCAAATGTTTCGGAATAAACCAGAATGTCATCAAGAAAAATGAGACATTCCTTCAAGTGTAGGTCGCCCATACAACGTTCCATAAGCCGTTGAAAAGTACTAGGGGCATAACGGTCCAAAACCTAATCGGTTCCGTTCATAAAAACCTAGGTTTCCTACACTGAAGGCTGTTTTGTGTTTGTCTTCTTCTTCCAATTGTACATTCCAATAACCTGACCTCAAGTCAAGTTTGGAAAAGTATTTAGCACCAGAAAGACTGTCAACAATGTCATCAAATATGGGTAAGTTGTAAGCGTCTTTTCTGGTTCGTGTATTGAGTTGTCTCCAATCAATACAGAATCGAAGTGAACCGTCACGCTTCCTCACCAACATTGGAACTGAAGGGTGACTCTGATTCACGAATGACATTCGCATCCAACATTTCTTTAATATGTTGTCTCACCTCTTCATACAACCCTGGGGGTATGCGTCTGTATGACTGCCTAAAAGGGGTTGGGTCTTCTAACACAATCTTGTGTTTAAGAAGATTTGTACATCCTATATCAGTAGGACCTTTGGAAAACACCTGTGACCAATTTCCTAGCACTTGTTGAACCTTTTGTACTTGTTCGGGTGTCAGATTTTCAGTATCAATCTTAACTCCAAGGTCATTGGTACACTCATTTACTGGTGTTTTCTGTTGAGAGTCATTCTGAAAACTTGAGGACAAATGATCTATGACCTCAACTTCAGAAATCTGACAAACATGTTACTTTGGCTTTAAAACAATGGGTTTGCCAGTCATGTTGCAAACTTTCACATAAATTTTGCAACAATTGCCATGCTGTTGCATTTTAATTACTCTTGGGCATACAGAGTAATTAGCTGAAGGATCATGATTTTCAGTAACTACATTGGCTACAGCATGATTCACCCCTCTAGCCACACAATTCAAAGACACTGTTTCATACGGGCCTAGCTTAACTGGTCTTTTGCTAGATAGTTTGGCTGCAAATAACGTCACATTCAATGACGCAATGGCAATGTTCCATTCCTCAGGAATGACATCACTGTCATTCTGGGAAACCATATCACGCATGAGTCTAATAACATTGGTGCCAACAATTACAGGACAATCTCTGTTTAAAGAGTTATCTTTTATAACTAAAATTGGCACGTCCAAAGCAATATGTGGCATAGAAGGAATGCACAGTGTACCTTCTATATACCCGCAGTACTTCAACAAAGAACCATCTGCGGTACTAAGTTTTAAACCTAGTGTGTCTAAATGTAAAATTTCAGCTTTTTCACTCATAGAGTTTAAACCAGTCTCAGAAATAGTGGTAACCATGGAACCAGAATCAATCAATGCTGTGAACAGACATCCATTGATACTAATTTTGCTTTTATTTGATTCACCCACTAATCTGGAATACAATTTGTGTTGGCCAGTTTGTTTACCAGCCTCTGTTTGGCCTGCAGCAGAAGCGGTTACTCTTTTGGGTGAAATTTCTGGCTGTTTTGACTAGCAGATGTATCATTATATTTACCTCTGCCACGGCCTCTAAAACTCTGGCCTTGACCACCGTTTTTAAAACCTTGACCTATGCCATGGTCATTAAAACTTCTATTTTGACCTCTTTAACTTTGAGGTAAATAATTATGACTTATCTTCTCAAAACTTGATTGTCCCTTACTTGAACAATTTGCTAATAATTTATCAAGCTTTTTGTTCACCGATGCATACTGGTTTTCCACTTTCAATTCCAGAGATTTTAATCTGATTTCAAAATCTGAGGAATCAGCAGAAACAACACTTTGCTGAACCTTTTTCGCTTTAACTGACTGTGAAGCAACAGGGCCGAGGGACATTTCATGTTCTACTGCCCTTATTTTTCTAATTAACTGCTCAAATGACACAATTGAATCAAACTTGTGTCTAGTTTGAGATTTTAATTTCTCAGAACAAAGGGATGTCCAAAATTTGCAACGCAACATTTCATTTCTGTATTCAGGTTTCAATTTAAGAGTTTCATTTGAGATAGTCAAAATGTATTCAAGTCTACAGGCAAATGCAGTGACAGACTCATCGGGCTGCTGAAAAGAATTGAAAAATTCTTGCATAACATTATTTTTATCAAAAGAAATGGCAAACGATGAGTCCATTTTATATAAAATATGTTCAACAGTTGCATTTTCGCCCAAAAAAATCACACATCTCCTTGCTGGGCCTCTAATTGACCTTCTTATTGCCTGCAAAAGATTTGATTGTGAAACATTATCAGATCTTAAACATTTGACCTCGAAACGCCGCCATTCATTATATGACACTTCTCCTTTTGGACAAGACTCATCTCCTGAAAACATTGGCAACTTTGGTACAGAAGACTGAATATGAGCATTTAAAGAAGGATTCTCCTGCAAACTATCATTATCATTTGCCTGTGCAGTAGAGAACTTCTGAAATAAAGTTTTGGGAATTGCACCTCCAGAGGACAACATATGTTCAGGATTCAATGGAAAAGGAGTTGAATGAAGTATTTTGGGATTTTCCACAAATTTCAATGTATTTGAAGGCTTTTCGGACCCTGGTTTAGAAATTTTGTAACCTGAAGCCAACAATTTTTCAATCATGTCTTTTTCAGACATTTCTACTGCTATGACATTGGTGTTTTTAGCACCTTCTACCTTCTCAGCGTCTGACATTGTTTTGGAAATCAAAAATTTAATCAATAACCAATTCATTTAATCAATATAGAGACTTTACAAAATAAAAATAACAGGGTATGCGCAAAATACTCTTTCTGTGATGGTGATCTACTAATATTAGTTGTTAGTATATATACACATATCTAATTTGTTAATTACATTTCTGTAAGACACACAAATTACAAAAATCAAAACTTACCGTAATATAACCTCAATTAACTTCAAAAATAAATTAAATTACAATTGAAGTAAATTATTGCCTACTGTCAATAAATAATCTTATTATACAGACAATTTAAATAAACTGTTATATTTCAATTCATGCAAAAGAAAAATATCATAGTTATGCAGAATATGTACAAGTTAACACTTACACAAACACTATTCTTTAAAAAAAAATTAATGATATTTCCTATAAACTGACAAACATTTTACTCCCAAAATTGACTTCCGTTGTAGCTTTAACAACAACAATGTGGACTACACAAAAACTAGTGACGTCAAAGGTCAATACACAATTTAAATTCCAACCTACAAAATATATCGGAATACTCCAAAAGTGAGATATAATAGCACTTTTTTCAAATTATATCACATTTAAAGAATCCTAATTGATTCAAATCCACAAAGCATAGAAAATCTGCATAATAATGAGAGTTCAAAATCATGCAGAATATCTCTAAATTTAATAGGCAATTATAACGGAATATTGCTGGAATAATAAAAAAAAAAAAAAAATGATAACACGTATTGGAAGATTCAAAAACAAATTCAGGTACTTACATACAATCTCTGTTCCAAATATCCTAATACTCTTTAAAACACATTTAAAACACTAAAAAATTTCATAAAATAAAATATGTCCACAGATTGGTTCAGTTCGCTCGGTAACTGTAGTGTAACAGCGGACTCTAGATGACAATATACGCTACGCTCCGTGGTGTAACATATACGCGGGAAATCGTTTGTAACGGTTCTGGTCCTTCGTCGTTTAATGTCACTGGGGTTCACTCAAACGTTGAAAGTTTGATACTTGCAAAAGCAAGTCCATGTATGCACACGAGTGGCACAAATGCAAATAATAGTTCGACAAGCGAAATATGAGAGTCAAACTGTCTAGTCTGACCATAGGAGTACGTCAAACTCTCAGCTGTTGAATTCTGGTTGAATTCGGCCGGGTAATCTGGCTATCTGGATAAAGGTTTTATCTCTGCGGTAAGGAATCCGTCTTTTGTTGCCGTTAGTATGGAAATCCAGAATGTACTGGACAGCCGTTGATATCGTCTGCTGTAGACTTGTGGACAGTGGGGATCTATCCTCTAAGAGGCAGCCGATACGTTCCTGGGCTTTTTATCCCCCGCCAGAGGCGGAGGGATATTGTTTTGGCGTTGTCCGTCCGTCCGTCCGGCTGTCCGTCCGTCCGGCACTTTTGTGTCCGGAGCCATATCTTGGAAGTTCTTTGGTGGATTTCATTTAAACTTGGTATGAGTATATATATGCATAAGAGGATGATGCACGCCAAATGGCATTGTACACCATCTGTTAAAAACAGACTTATGGCCCTTTGTATCTTGAAAAAATGCTTTTTAGTGTCCGGAGCCATATCTTGGAAGTTCTTTGGCGGATTTCATTGAAACTTGGCATGAGTATATATATGCATAAGAGGATGATGCACGCCAAATGGCATTGTACACCATCTGTTAAAACAGACTTATGGTCTTTTGTATCTTGAAAAAAAATGCTTTTTACTATAGGCATTTTTGTGTCCGGAGCCATATCTTGGAAGCGCTTTGACGGATTTCTTTGAAACTTGGTATGAATATATTCCCGCGCCAGAGGCGGAGGGATATTGTTTTGGCGTTGTCCGTCCGTCCGGCTGTCCGTCCGGCACTTGTGTGTCCGGAGCCATATCTTGGAAGTGCTTTGGCGGATTTCATTTGTGTTATTGTCCTCCGTCCGTCCATCTATCATTATGTTAATCCGTCCAATTTGCACCCATCCTCAAACAAAGCATATGTTGCGGGGGATACCTTGGGCCTTTCAAGCCCTCTTGTTAGTTCCTGCTTAGGTCCTGACCATCAAAAATTCACGTTGGGCGCCATTTGTAGCCGGGTTGTGTATAGAGAACACAAGTGGGTTGTCGTATATATTCTTTATTTTATAGATGTCTACACAATTGAAAATGATGGCCTGAAAAATAATACAAAAACAATTATGAATAACTAATTCAAATAGCAATAATTAAACATTGCAATGACATATATAATAATCAAATACATTTATATTACAATAAGCAATACAATACAATACAATGTAATTATATTAACAATAAAAGTAAACTTACCAGCGACCTGAGGACTTAAGTTTTAAAATAAATATATGCTGACAAATGGAAAATGCCAACATCTATCTCTTACGAGACTTTATGATGGAATGATCATAAACTAGGGTATAAAACCATTGAACTCTATAGTTAAAACATCTCACATAAAACATGCAGTGTTAGTAACTCATTCACTCACCACTTAGCACCCACACTGATACTCGCTCACATTCTTGCATGGGTTAGTAATATAAAAGGATAAGTGTCAGAGTGAATACCCTGTTACATAATATAGAAGGAAATTAATTGCGCATGCGTAACCTAGAATCATGTACATGTTGTGTTATGGGTATCTAATAGTTGATCTATTTTCTTTAAATTATTGAGCAACATTTTGCCGACATAAAATACTTTTAATGCATCATGTCTTGTTGTGAGCCGGAAATGAATCATGTTGTATGCCTAATTGATCCACAGTCGCCAATTTGCATTCTATTTTTAAATGGATTGAGTTGTTTCAAGCTTTGAAAAAGCTAGTTGCCCTGCTTTTTAGCCCAACTGTTACCAACTTTTGAAATTGATTCTCTTTGGCTTAAATCTACTGGACCCAGGCTAACAGGCAACCACTAAACCTGTAAGTTATTTATGATGTAAGATCTGAAAGTGTGTTGAACTCATTCAATTTGCAAGTCTGAAGACATTAAAGGGACATTTTCACGTTTCGGTAAATTGACAAAATTAAACGATTAAATAATTTGGGGAGTTTTTTTGTTGTCGTTATTTTTTTTTCATACTACGAGGATTGATTATATACAATATAAAATACATCTCTAATTGTATGAGCATGGATGGCCGAGTTGTCTAAACGATATACTTTTATTCCAGGGTCCAGTGATCTGAGTCAAGTTAAGGGTAATTTTTTTATGTTTCTTAATTTTTTTTCTTGTTTTTATAATGGAGCTTTTTAAGATCCAATGTTTACATTCATCAATATTAAGCATTTAATGACAAACTGTGAAAATGTCCATTTTAGAAGTTTACTTAAAAATGCCACAAGGTAAAAATTAAAAATTCATAAGTTATTTATTCGATTTAAAAGCAATTTTGTTTATTTGCCTTGTCAGCGAAGTTACTTTGAAGTTATTAATACTTTTTTTTCATCATTAATAGAAATGATCATTTAAGCTTTTTTTTGAAACCAGGGCTTAATGCATATGCATTGCCATCCCTGTACCAGAGACTCTCTTTAAACAAAAAACACAATAAAATCACAAAGTGTCGTCCTTGATTAGCTTTTGCGCATTGCACACATTGAAAAAAGTTCGCGATGTGAAATCGAAAGTGCATCGCGGAAATAGGTGACATAACGATATACAAACTTTAAATAACGCAAGTAGATTGATCATTTTATATATAAAATATAAACAATTCACTACGCATGCACAATTTTAATTCCTGACCATTTCATATACAAAATATATACAATTCACTACGCTTGCAAAATTTGAATTCTCGGGTTTACCACGTGACGATGATGATTAATCTACTTGCGTTATTTATAGTTAACTGGTAGTTACCTGGTACCTGTACCCAGTAAAATTTATTACCGAATATACTAAAAATGTGAACACTTAACAACTTTTTTCAAGTAATGTTATTTAAAAGTCGTGATATTGTAATCAATATAAACTAATAATTGTAAAAAATACGGTAGTTTAGAACTTTTCTTTTTTCGTCAAACGCAGTTTGACGGTCCCTCTAAAGTACTTGTGTATACATTGATAAAGTTTATGTTGGCACCCCGATACATATATGGTACGAAGATTGCATAGCGAAAAAGTATCATGGTAATACCGAGAACATGAATTGAATGATGTTCAATAAATTGCATTGATATTTGGTATTGACATGAGCCACTAAATGAAGAATACAGTATACAAAATGTATTTTTTGGAATACATCATTCATAAACAGAATTAGGCTTAATGAAAAAACTTTGAACTCCTTTGGCAAACTTATCTGTTTTGAACATGCGGAGAGGCGTACGGTTCACGGACGCTTTGTCTGCACATAAGAACGATAATGTTATGTACTGTTACCGCGTCATGAGATCAGAATACATAGATACATCGTTTTAAACATATAAATTTACCTAGGATTCAAAACAAGCATCATGCTAAAAGAAAGAAACGATGTAGCACCTAAACTGTTACCACCACGATTAGCTATTTCAAGCGATGTCCCAGTATTAACCATGTCCAACAGCGTATGGCCAGAGGTGATCCGAAAAAGGCAAATGTGTTTTGAGATAAATTTACAGAGGACTAAATTAATTGCTGTAACAAAATGACAACGTATATTTGGAACTATCGGCATATTTAAAGAGCGTAAACATTAAATAAAATAGCCACATGCACACAGTACATGGTAGCGTAAATATTGTCCTGATTGACGAATGTCACTAAGGATGAAAATTGTCGCCAAGAATTGCCATTCCATAAAGCCTGTTCACAAGAAAAAATTAATAGCAATATGAATATTATATAACATAATGTAACATTTGTTATTGCAATAAATGACGAAAGTTACCTATGCATTGCAAGGAAATCTAAGTGTTCAACTCTCTTTCAACACTTAACTACATTTATGCTTACTGGTTTCAAACGGTGTATTCATGCATGATTGTTTTTAAATGTCGTTTTATGCATTCGGTTCAAAACGATTAATGTGCGTAAATCTTGCAATTATAACAGCGATATTTTTAATAAATCGTAATGTTCCCTTTCTTTACAAAAAATACTTACCCCCATTGATCTTAAATTTTACCGGAATTTGGCTCGTACTGTGTAAATGGCCTACAATTACCCTCAGCACACTATTTCCAGCTGCCTCTTGTGTGTACATATCAGTTTGCGGTATGATGGGGACGCCTCGCCGAGGGCAATGGCGAGGACGTATTTAAACATGATGCTCTGACTTGTGTTCTGATTAATTCCGAGGTGATCACATTGAGCTGGTCTGATGATTGAACACGCAAATACTACTAGAGAAAGTAAACGTATTTAGGAGCTTAAGTGTTAAATATTATACGAGAAGAATCGGGTCTCGGAAGCACATGCATAACGTATGCCTAATGTAACGTAATGAAGACAATTGATGACTATTATAGCTTTAAATAAATTAAGATATATAAATTGGAAATTATTAATAAATCTTTTTTTGACAATTATTAAGAATAGAATACTTGAATTTTAGAAATTAATAATATGTCTTATTATACAGAATATGAATTTATAATAAAATAATTTAAATGTGCTTAGAATAATTTGCAAAAACAGGCTTACCTTTACATTCATTGTTAAAATGTTCTCGATCAGTAACTTGAAAGGTCAGAGAATGTCAAAACAGATAAAATATGTGATAGCGCTTAGAATAATTGCACTGGTGAATTATTATCAAGTCAAACAATCTATAACGTCCGTCGCACTGGCCAAACGTGCTAATTGAAAGAGCAATGTGGGTGCCTGGAGCATTATATTCTAGGTCAGCCATCTATAACATCGGTTGAATGTAAATAATGTTGTCTACACGTTTCCTCTATCATTGAATCAGTACATGTAGCGATTCAGCCAATCAACAATTAGCACGTGCGGAGACAAATACTAATGACCGATCAAAAATTGAATAGAATCTTATTTTGTTCTATGCAAATAAACCTCTCAGAAAAATGTAGATGTTGTCAGAATAAAGTCAATCTTCGCTTAGATTGAGAGGTTAACGGATCAAGAAATGTCCAATCATGTAGCTAGCAGACTGTATTTATATGTTTGGAAAAATGAAGTATATTAGATATTAAATTGGACTGGCATTCACATATGTTGTTGTTGTTAAGTATTTCATTCTACGTTGTTATACGGATATATTGACATTAACGGAAAGAGACGGACTTGTCCTATTCGCTATGTAACGAAATGCGAGTCACGTTTATGCGAGTCACGTCATTATTGCAATACGCGCATAAAGTGTATTCGAACGAATACGTGACACTTAGATGAGAGACAGATAGAAAGACTATGAGAATGCAGTTTGATTTTTTCCAGCCGACCTTAAGACACCTTTCCTTGGTGATTTTTCTGCCAGAAATAATTTGGTCCATATCCAGCGAGGCTCCTTCAACGGCAGACAGATTCTTGTCGTTTCCATGCCTTGTGGTGATTTTGTAAGGACGTATCTTGTGGGTTTCAAACGCGTCGTCTTTTTTTGCATACGGTTCCTTTACAATATCGTGTGCATCTTTTTTTCTATTACACAAGGCTTGTTTTCTTTTCAGCACATCGATTGTTTTTTCGGACCATGTCTTGTATTTCTCTAAGTCAGCGATTCTTTCAAGTGACAACTTATTTTCCGTTTCAAGCGCAGCGATTCGTTTGTCTAAAAGTGCGTGTTTTCTCTAGAATACAGAAAGTCGGTCAAGCACATATTTTAAGTCCTCCTCTGTAACCGCATCTGCATGTATAATAACACACAAAACTAAAATCCCCCAAACTGACAGTATATTCTTCTTTTTAGCAATGAAAGCGTTCTTCGTGAATGCATACGTGCTCACTTTTTCTTCAGACATAACTGATACTTTATCTCTAACTTGACACAGTTAAGACAGGAGAGTAGTGTGGGTCCCTTGTCGTTCACTAGTGTCTTTATCGGAAACTGAATAGCCGAAAACGTACGGGCACTCAGTTGCTATCATTCAGTCATATATTATAGCCAACATGCAGATATTCAAAACGTTAATCGATAAAAGCTTGTGTACGGCTTACTGGTAGCTAATAATTAAAATTCCTGGAACTCAATTAAGAGTGACCCGACGTTTCTATGTAGTCCCGATTCTCGTTCTCCTCGAAACCGACGAGTTCGGTCTTCATTTCATATCATTAAATCAATAAACATTCTTTAAATACCTTTTGTAATAATATTAAATACTTTAAACAAAAAATGCAATCCGGTTATCGCCACTCGGTCTACTTAACATCATTTAAACATATACAAAACAAAAATGGGCAGTTCAACATTATTTTCTTACTACGATTATTTCAAATCTTAATGTTTAGGCTTTCGAGGAAAATTATTGTCTATAGTATACATTTGAATTTTCAAAAACTACGCAAATATTACGGTCCACTCACTTCTTGCATTCATCTGCCAGTTGTTTGGTCGTCAGCGTGTTGTACAAAAACCAATGTTTAACTCTGATGAAATTGAACTGTCCAAAAGTTTATGTGTAATTTCTGACAGGGAAAAACCTTGGCGACAACTTATAATTTGTGCATGATAATTTACACATAATAAGGTACACATATTTTAATTATGCTCCCAGAGCATAAATAAAAACACAACAAAACCCTCGTTATAAACCTATACCTAAGTAACGGGCACGGTAACGGCGAAAACTCGCAATGTCACAAGTTATGTTACAATATGTTTCTATTGGTTAAACATTTTCGTCTTGCTCGTTATGATTTTTTTTAAATATTAAATTTTTAAATTTACTCCCCGACTCGAATGAAATAATTTGAAGGTTTCTAAAATGTTTTTAGTTTTTAGCACTACCCTGCACACAATTATTGATTGTATGTGTTTGTGCAAGGCCAAAATTCATCAAACAATTATTATACTAAAGTTTAAAGAAATAATAATAATGTTTAAATTTAAATAATAAAGACTTGCTTTAATTTTGAGTCAAACATCAACCTCTTTTTTTTTAATCCTTCTTCGTGTAGAACATTTTCTTGAGGACATTATAACAAATAATTACAAGTGGTAGCCTGTTAATAGACAAACGCTGGACGATTGTTTTTTATTTTAATTCTATTCTTTATTCTCATGTGTTTGTAATTACGGACCCTTCTCTGATTACACACAGGGTCACGAGGTGTGTTGTGCAAAGTCAAACTTCATGCAAAACAAAATTCAGCAGCCATTAACTCACATGTATTATTCCACAACCAAAAACGTGTGAAGTATCAGTTTTTGGTATGCATTCGTAAAGATTGTGACATCAGCGTTAAATAAAACCTGATAACGTATCCAAGACATGACGGAAGTGCTGAGGAATGCAAAATAAGTATTCTAAAGTAAATAAGTAAATACAACACTGATTGTGTTAGAATTATTCCACTTATCGTTGTGATTTGAGACTTAGTTGGAGGGAATACAAATATGTTTTGTTTTTACATATTTCATACACACATGTTTTTTATTTGAATAACCTTTTTCTGAGCTTAATGAAACGCGAATTCACAGTCCATAACATTGTTTTATTTGAAAATAATTATGCAACGAGTCAACAATTCAAAACAAAAATTAGCAAGTTAGAAAAACAGAAGAGACGGTTGGCACGTCTGTTAAAACAATGCGGTAAGAAATGCATTTAAAGTACTTTCCACAACATTATATGGGATTTATGTCATAATCAGTTTTGGAAGTGATGTTGAATATTTAATAGGTCTATTTGTATATCTCAATTAATCGCACAGGGCTTTTTGAGACTCTAAATTAAGTAACAAAAACATTTGAGTCACCTAGTATAACGGTGTTTAAAATATTATCGACATGACTCTTCAAATACAATACAGATAAATTGAACAGCATTTCTTACAATCACGTTCTACACACAATCAATAGAATAGTCGTTTGTAGCTTACTTGAGTACAATGTGCTCATGATGAGCTTTTGTGATCGCTTTTTGTCTCTCGTGCGTTTTCAAAATTTACCTTGTTAAACCTCTTGTTGCAACATTTATTGTCAAATCTTCATGAAAATTTATCATAACATTTGTTCTAATGTAATCTTGGCTGAGTACGAAACTGGTCATGTGAGGTAAAAATATATAATCTGACATAGGTGATACATACCAGTTCTAATGCTGCAGTTTTCAAATGACATGGTTCTGATTCTTCATCATCAAATATTGAATGATATAATTTCAGGACGGTATTATACAAAGCACAACAGTTCTACCAAAAGATCATAGAAGCGCGAGAAACAATGCAGAGCGTCGCGTTGATATACTTTCCAGGCTGATGTTTTCGGTGGTGATAGTCATTTTCAACGTAATTATGGGTGTATGACACCTTGATACCAAATCCGACCTTAGCGGATTTACATGGTCACCATTTTTACCCTAATTGATCAGTTGCAAATCCCAATCAGAATTTGTATTGGACAATTATAGTTTAGTGGTAAATTACTACGTATTGTTTCCAAATAAAAACTTGTAATTAATTGACAATACATTTTAAGCAAACAGAAGGAGAAACAGACAAACCCATATTTGCCACTGTTTTTTAACCAACTTGTCCAGCAGAACTAGTGCTATTAAATGGCATGTGTATTAATAGAAACATTTCTCTATGTGTATTTTTTATGCATAACAATCAT
This sequence comes from Dreissena polymorpha, assembly GCF_020536995.1. Lineage (NCBI taxonomy): Eukaryota > Metazoa > Mollusca > Bivalvia > Myida > Dreissenidae > Dreissena > Dreissena polymorpha. The sequence continues at coordinate 46,427,273 of NC_068362.1, forward strand.
ATTACAATTAATACTTTATGATTGCTAAATGAGCAAGATTAACAGCAAAAAATATTTATCTATTTATAAACATTCGCATTTTACGAGAACTTTGTAAGAAGTGTACACTACAAACAATTTGTTGAAATATTTGACTTAAATAAACCACTAGCGAGAATGTGTTAAATAAAAATTAAGGGAACTAACCGCAATAGTGCTGTTAACAGTGCTGTTAACTATGCGATTACACTGCCTTGTTAACAGCAAAGAACGGTGTGTATCTCAATACTTCGCTCGTTAACGTATCGGTTTTATTATAAAGTTTTGTAAGTTAATGCCAGCCCTAAATGTTTGATGTGTTTGTTAGTTTATAAGAGGAAAAACCAGACCAGCTTTTGTTCAATTGACCCGTCGGACAAGCAGACTATTTTGTGACTACAATGGCATGCCCTGATTGTCCAACTTAAATTTATCCTAATCCAAACTGATGTCAAACTCAATGTGACTAGTACAAGCATATGAAAACGCATAATACTAATAATAATAATAAGGCACAGTGAAAATACGGCACTTTTTTCAACTTTGCCTGTTGGCTTACATTCAGTTGTATCTTATGTATCGCCAAAGCAGAAGCTGCGATTGTAATGGGACTTGGTTATGCATTCCATATATGTTACATGATGTTTGACGGAATTTTTGTTTTATTTCCATGTGTATTTAATATGAAAAAATAAGAAATGTTTGGCAAAATTTTGGTCAGAATTTAAGCAAAATAATGTCAATTTTGCAATTTGGATAACAACCGAGCATCGGCAGTAATTATGGGTACAAACAGAAATAACTTGTTACGGGGTCAACTGTTTTGAGTATAAATTAATTTGGATAAACATATTCGAAATAACAAGTTATTGGGTATATTTGTAAAACTTAAATGTGCATTTATAAATACATGAGTTAAAAATAATTTATATGCTCAAATTAAATCCTAAACAACAAACTCACATAAACGGACAAAACAGGGTAAATGGTGATTTTTTTCATTTTTTTATAACAATATGCTTACAATATTCTTTAAAACTGGTCGCACGCTTATACACAAGAGCTCAAAATACACAATCAAATAAATTACCTTGGATTATTACATACATAAGAGTTTAATGCATACAATTAATTATTTAAGTCGTTGATAGAAATTGATGCACGTGTAATTTACTTGTGAATTTAAGTGTGCTCGTTGTTTCCATTGGTCTTACACAAGGTGCCTGTACCACGTGACTTTTTCGGCTATGTGTGGGACAATCGGATGTCAACAAAACATCGCTTCAGGTAACGTTTTTGATAATTTCTTCATGAATTCAAAACCATTTACAAAAAAACAAAGACGAGTGCCCGGTCATTGTCAAAATACACAACTTTATTAAGTTTGCGCAAAATTAATTAAGTATTTTTTCCAAAAAGTGCAACCGCGTGTTTGAAAACAGACAAAGTGAAATGCTATATGTGGTATATATTTTATTAAATCAACTAAAAAGTTCATTATAATATTGTCGGGGTTTTAAAAATAGTACGGACATTTTAATTCTTCATATAGAAGCTACATACATTGTATGTTTGCGCTAATACATCTGATTCGGAATGTGTGTATAAAAATGTAATAATGCTATGTGTGGGACACATTTTTTAAATGCTATGTGTAGTATACAAACTAAACTAGAGAATCGAAAGATTGAAATAAACGTCAATAATATTTTAAGTTTGTCTAAATAAAAAAGTTGGTCAATAAAACATTGTTGGTACTGTTTTGCGCGCTTAAAATATGATAATCACAACGTTCATGTTACTCAAAATTATCATGATTATCGATAACTTATATTCATATTTTGTTTACTTGTAAAATGCCATTTGTTTACGAACAGTGTGGTACAACTGTAGAGAGGTCAAAACACATTCGGGGATCTCCAAACACAAAGCCACCCACGCTCGGACAGGAAAATATTTATGTTGCGGCAAACATTTTCTTGTGAGTTTCTATAAAATTGATTGTTACAAAATGTTGAATTTGAGTGAATTGTTACTGCCAAGTAATGCACTTGTTTAATACACAAAATCGTAAGGATTGTTTGTGCAAGGTGTTATGTGAATATAATTGTAACAAAACTACAAAAAGTGTTATTGAACTTCTGGTTGTGTGTTTTTTAGCAGGAATGTGTATGTAAACATATTAGATCCTAACGACAGTTATTAAATAAGCATAACGAGATAATACAGCATTATTTAAACAAATAGACAATATGATCAATAACATTTTTTCTGGAAAATAATTTATGTGTATCAAAATCCTATTGAGCTATCTTATATATCATGCATGTCAATTATTTATTTATTTTTTAAGTTTTACAGTTGATTTCATCTATATTTCGTTCTTTTCAGGGAGATTAAAATATTTTCGGAAGCACGTTCAAGAGACGTACTGACATCTTGATCAATGAAAAGTTGTCATATATAGTAAATGTTCAAAAGTTTAAAAGACTGTTTGTTTCATTACCAGATGGTGCAAGTATTGCAGTGAAAGAAAACAATCAAAGTAAACATTAAATAAAAATGTCATTAAATTGAACAACATTTAATGTTTATTACTTGGTGCAATGGTAACAAGATCTTGCAGCCCCCTTTCATGACCGGGGCGAATTAGTATTTTCATTAAACACCTTAAACTATTTTCATTTATTCAGATTTCATTTCAAATTGAGTTCATGACGTATTAATACAATTCAATATGTTTGTTGGTATAATTACCCCCCCCCCCCCCAAGTAAAGACATTTTGGCGATAATCATTTGTTACGTGTAAATTGGAGCATTTATATGTTTGTATAACAAGATTTGCAAATTCATAAATTGACTGATAACAATCACTTTGCGAATACTGATGTACTTCTTTATGTATTTGTGCTTTAATTTCTATTGTAACATGTTCATGCTGGTTATAAAGTAAAGTAATTATTAATGAAGTGTTTATTTTGATATATTTAAGATATTCATATGGAGATGATATTGGAAACTAAATGAACTTAATAGACCACACTCAAGCATCATTGCCATTGGGTTTATCTTGTTATTTGTTATGAAACAACTTTTTAATTAACATACATAATAAGATTTTATATTCATCAAATCAATTTCAGATATATAAACATAGATACAAAACCCATAAATATACACAAATATCAATACATACACTTTGTTTGTATTATGCAAAAATGCATATTAAATGATATGTTTGCATAGTTAGTTGAAATTGCTTTCCGTAAACATCACAGAATGAAGCTGGGTCCCTGTCTCTGTCACTGTGGTTTTGATAATTAACTTGCCGCATAACACCTTCCGTGTGGTTTGATGGTGTTCATGTAATTCTTACACAGCTTCGCACCTTAAAAGCGTTACAAATCCTTCGACTAATCCTTGTCAAGTCTGAAAAACAACAGAATTAAAACCCATTTTAAAGCAAGTGCTTTTACTTTCTTTGTCATTCATTTATAAAAAATGAACCAAATTTAATAATCAGGCAGACATATCAATCAATATATTTATTTAAAGACAATAAGTCAAAACAAGAACATATTATATTTCAACATTAAACGTTTGTTAAAAAAGAAAATGCATTGGATAAAAATTATACAGTGTGTTTTATTTAAAATTTATGTTCAGTTAAACATGAATTACATTAAACAATTTCTTCAGTATTCCATTATGTAACATTTGGTTAATTTGATATATTTTCAGTACAGACTAAAGTATATGTTATAGATTCTTACAAAACTGTGTTCAAATTAAATGCAGAACTGACGCGTAAGTTCTTGCATACCACACACAGCATTTCAAAAATGTGTCCCACACATAGCATTATTACATTTTTAAACACACACTCCGAATCAGATGGATTTGCGCAAGCATACAATGTTTGTAGCTTCTATATGAAGAATTACAATGTCCGCCATATCTTGTAAACCTTCGACAGTATTATAATGAACGTTTTTGTTGATGGAATAAAAAATATACCACACATAGCATTTCACATCGTGTGTTTTCAAACACGCGGTTGCACTTTTTTACAAAGTTGTGTATTTTGACCATGCCCGGGCACTCTTCTTTGTTTTTTTGTAAATGAATTTGAATTAATGAAGAAATTATCAAAAACGTTACCTGAAGCGATGTTTTGTTTGCATTTGATTGTCCCACACATAGCCGAAAAAGTCACCTGGTACAGGCACCTTGTACAGGGCGTTATTTTATGTCCTTGGTTGAATGAGCGTTTCATATGGCTTATCTTCATTTTACCTTGTGAAAAAACTGCATATACGGGGCGGAGCTACACTATAATGTATTGCGGCTTATGTGTAACTGTAAACTGTCAGGCAATTCGGCAATATGACTCTCACTTTGTTTAATTGTTTATCAAATTTATTGGGTGTTGAGGTTTCGAAAGTTCGACACATTAGCACTGAACTTGCATATGCAAGTTCAGTGCTAATGTGTTGCCACTGCTTATTTTGTTTTACAAAATTCGCCTCATGTATATCGTTTTGCTTGTAATAAATATGAATGCGCCTTGGAAAAGTACGATAAATCTACACAAAGTAAAAGTAAGTTATTAATATAAAACCAAAAGAAATAATAAAATGACATGCTCTACGCATTAACTTCATCGCAGACTGGGTACGTAACTTTTATCTTATCGTTAAAAAAAATATTCAAAAAATAGCAAATACCTTTTTGTAAATGTCTCAATTAAAAACAAGTCCAATGGGAAAAAGTATATTTTTTTCTAATTTTTCTTAAACAAGTTATAAGTTAAATTCAGATTGGTCAGTGTGAATTTGTAATAATGATTTTTGCGCAATCTATCAGTTCAAGAGATCAAGCTCAATATGCAGATTAGTAGTCAAAACGAGAGAATATATATGTTGTGAAGGTATTGCGCAATGATAAATGTTGAATGAAAAGTAAATATATGTTTGAATTAAAACAGTAGTTTTTGCATTTTGTACATAGACGATGCATTCTGGTTGGATAATCCACTTAAATAACCGGTTTTAAATAGTCCGATTAAATCAGCAAGAATGCTTATGATCTCATAGATGTTCTTGACCGTTATACAACTTTATCAACACTTAGCCAAATGACGTCATTTTATTTCGCGAATAGTATAATTTCGCTTTTCGTTCACCAGCAATCGGAATTGGCATCCCGCGATCTGTCAATCAAATGCGTATCTAAATATCGATCTACTCATTTTTTCAACGAGTTTCGTTTATTTCGAACAAAACAGGAAATCAAATAAGCTAAACGGCGTCAACTCGGTATATGCAACTCTTACAGTCTGTATCCAGAAAGATAAAATAGAGGCATTAAATTAATTACATTTCCAAAGCGGAAAAGTAGTATTGGCAAATGTGTGTGAAAGATTCAACTTCAGAAATACCAAAATCCCCTTTATAGAATGTTAATTTGTATCAGAAAAATGACCAAACTTATTTTATTTTTTCGTTTTGAACTTTCAGTTATTATAAATAATAAATGTTACAAAAGCAAAATTTAAAATTAATAATATCACTGTTATATGTAATAACATTTGGGAATTCAATTCCCGTTCGGCGTCAGAAAGCGATTAAAAGAACTATTTAGTGTCAAATACATGTGGAACGAAAGTTTCGTTAATAATTTTGTAAATTTAATTGGTAAATACTGGTGTAGTAGTGTAAATTTTAAACTTATACCGACATTACACGAAGGTTAGATTTCGGTAAGCGCGTAAACGTTTTAGAGCGTGTTAAACGTGCCACATTGGTCTTAGCTCGTCGAGCGTTGCTTATCCACGTGATTAAGTAGGCGAAGCGATCATCGTCCCGGCGAGATTTTAATTGTTCGGCGCAATAAATAATCATGGAATATGCTTACAATTGATTTTGCAGTGAAGCGGCGTCATTGTTGGTCGTTCTGAGCGTTCTCACTATGCCCAAGATATTTCTAATCGACTTGCTCACAAGTCTTAAATGGCGCTTTGGGCGTTGAAGCTATTGTTTATACCAGCATCTTCAAAACATTTAACAAATAACAGCGTCATCAGTTGCAACTTTTGGCGTACATACGTCATGACAAGAGTGCGAGGCATTCTAAAAATGCATGGGCACGTTGTTTTAAACATTCGAAATCAAAACGTTGCCTAACGCCATTGGGCCTAGTCAGATAACTTTCAAGTGATGAGTCTGTGTCGCAGCCTTCTTTACCCAAGTTCTGCTTCGGTTCATAGACCTAGTTTCCAACCTCAACAGACCAGACCGATTTAATGCTGGTTTAATGAGAAGAACTGGTAGATAACAACAGCTTAACGTCCGCGCTAATTGTTAAATAATAACAAACGTTCACATTTGAATGAAATGCCTGTTTCAAAATCGAGGACAGGCGAAATCAAAATGTACGTACATATATTTATAATGTCATATACATTCGTGTTTTCATGAAAGATTTATTAAGAGTATATTCATAATGACATATGTGAACATATTTTAATTTTGACAAATGTAAACCAAATTTTGCTTTAAAGACATGTGTTGTGTGTTTGCATCAAATTAAATTTGATTAAGCACTGATGACTTCCATATCAAAAACTTGTAATGGTGCATATTTATCTTAATGTAGAGAAACAATGTGCGTGAAAAGGAAAACTAAAGTTGTCAACTAAATGTCATTGTCGGGATGCATTTATTTTCAATCTTATCATTCGTATAAACGTTAATTAAGCGCTTGGAAAATACATGTCATATTTACCAAAAGAATTAAAGAATGCTTAAAAGCAAATTGTGCATCAATAACGTCCACTTTTTGACATTGCGGCCATAATAAGAAGCCACTAAATGCAGAAAACAGATCACCGTAAATACTAGTATTTGCAGGGTATTCATTTTGAATAGCTTTTTCATCCCCAGCATTTAGCCTAATGACAATGGTCTGACTGCCTTGGTCATGTCTTCCATTGTCCCCATGGCCGTAGATGTGCGGAACAACGTTTCCGTTGTGAACTATATGAGCATCACATTAACCATTCGCATTGGTCATAATTGATGATGATATCACGTACATGCCCGACCATGGGGCTACGAAGACACCGTGATTCGGCCTCCTTCATTCGTAATGACCATCTCAAAGATGATTTTCTGATTAATGCCGACATTGTTTTGGTGCGCTGATTTCAATGAAAAAAAGGCTACAATTCCTTCTGCAACAAATCGTCTGTGTTCGTACCGAAGCACTGCACAAATAAAAAAAGTATAAAAGCATATGTTATTTCAATATTCTGGATAATTGTCATCGGTTATTTGTGATAAGTATTTATTGTTAGTAAACTTGGTTCACCGCATTATCAAAGGCCGATAATACCAAGTATATTCAGACATTATTATATACTTTGATTGAATTCAGTACTTCACTAAGATACGATTGATTTGCATTGATTCAGTGCAGTTTAAACACATTTATTTTAACTCGATTGTATAAAAAATCTACGAATTATTGAAACGTTCCGTTACTGGAAAGAACAAGTACCTGGTCAAAAAAATATTTAACAAAAACGCTCCCAGAGTGGTGATAAAACCCATGACCTCTCGGTCGTTAGACGAACATCATATCCATTACGCCACAGTGACCAAAATTTGTATACATTGATTTACACATATTGTAGAAATGCACACATCTATTTCTCTATTGAAACGTGTTTATCATATACCAAATAATGAAAACGTAATGTTACCAGCCGTTGGTCGTTGTACCATTCCATCCGCGTCATTTCCAATCTTTGCTGCACCACGCTTGGGTGTTATTGCATGGTGGTATTCAAGAGAAGAGATTTTTTTGTCAAACAGTATGTGCTTCTGTTTAAGCGATGCACCATCGCTTACACTCTCGTCATATTAATATGTGATGGAGTCTTTTTCAAAAAAGAATCTTGTCGGTTTCAGACACGCCTTTTCTTTTTGTAATTTTCTTTATAATATCATGTGCATCATTTCTTCTGCTGCATAGTCTATTTTCCCTTTTAAATGCAAAGATTCTTCTATGAGACAACGTATTGAAATTTTCTTAGTCGGTAATTCTTTTCTGTGACAACTTATTTTCCGTTTCGAGCGCAGCAATTCGTTTCTCGGAAAATGCTTGTTTTTCCTCGACCACAGAAAGTCCGGTGAGCAAAGATTTATATTCCTCATCTGTAACCTCTTCAACGTGAATAATCACGAATAAAACACCAATCTTCCAAACTGAACATATGGTTTTCATTTCAGTAATTAGAAAATGCATCGAGAGGCTAACGTGTAAACCTTTTACTACTGCACGGTTGATATATTTTCTCTGTATGTTGGTACAATTTAAAAAAGGTCTCAGGTCGTCCTTTTGGTTTATTTTCGATATATGAATAGCTATGAAAGTAACGTTTTCTTTAACCCATCCTTTTTATATTTCTGTGGCAACATAACGTAGACCTTAAAAGCCCTTCATGGTTATGGGTTCATCGCGACTGGTTTTGCTCGTTAGCGCTTCTACTAAATAACTTACATAAAGTCATTCAAATAGCTTTCATGCAGGGATTCCTTCGTCTTGTAGAGCACGCATCTTGTCGCAGCCACGGCTTGGGCAAGCAATAAAATAACTCGAGACCCCCAGACACCCGACTAAATGTGGTCAAATTATCCATCCCATCCCCGTTACAATTTCACATAATATGGCAGTAAACAAATATTGTATGACATGAATGTTATATATATAGTGTAGAACCGCCATTAAAAGTACACAGTTTAATTTAATAAAGGTTATATCGCAAGAATTAGAATCTTGATCGTTTGAGAATACAATTCAACGCAATATCACTTTGACATTCTGGCTTTAGAACCAAACAGTGTACTTCTCGTATTAAGCTGTGTTTATAATAACTTATTTTTGAATGACCAATAAAATGCACTTATTGTGACTACACTTATTTGCTTGATAATTATTAAATACGATAGTATTGATTGTCTGATTGTCTCATTATTGGGTATTGCGTCGCATTGTTGAAGATAATTTCTTTCTTGGAAATTAAGAATTTTCATACTATCCGGGTCCGTAACAACCGCCTTTACCTGGGCTGCAGAAAGATGTCGAATTTATTGATGTCATGTATTTTCTGCAGTTGGGTTCTTTTGCAATATTTTGGACTAGTGTTATGTTGTGTATCTCGGTCAGGATTCGGATATTAAGTATCTTTAACATTATATTAAACTTTCTGTAATAAAGTAAGTTGAGCTCATGAACACAAAAGCTTAAAGCTGTACTTATATTTAAAATAAAAAAATATATGTTTTAATTTAACCTTATTGCAATTTCGTGTGTCGGTTTTCAGAACGGCGTTGAGAAAGTTCAGAATGAGAAGCATAATTCCAAACGCTAATAAGAAGCAAAGAAAACGCATAAATAAATTTAGTAAATGTAATGTTCCAATGAAACGGCCGTATCAATCTATTAATGTTCAAGAAACGGAATAAGAACTGTAATGAGACAGCGCGATCGACTGTTCTTCTTTTTAAATAGTGTAATGTATAGTGTGTGTCACCTCATATAATAAATAATAAGATATAATTCAATATATGATGTAATTAATGTGATAATCACGTTTAAAATTAAACCGACACATTAAATTACTAAAAAACAATAACACGCGGTCATTCCACAAAATTATATTTGAATCGCGTTTCAAATTAATTGATTTTCAATTAAATTAATTTAAATACAATTTCCGGGTAGTTCTGCATGTACGTTTCCTTCACACAAAATAAGAGCAACATACATCAATCAAAACAAATACCCGACTGGCTAAAAATCAATCACAAGCGTGATCACCTTTTAAATAGCTTACACACAATGCCTTTACAATGTATTAATCCTAACAACTTAAATTATTTAAAAGAAATACCCGTTGTATTAACACAAGAAACCACATTGAACTGGCCACAAATGGTTGGTCCCCATGCATACACACACAATCCTTAACCTTAATTGGTACCGCACTAATGTGTGGTTGTGTTTCCCGAGCAGGGCTCCGATCTCTAGGATCAAAAGCATTCTATTAAAATTGGTCTAATAAACTTCCAATGTTTACCCATGAAAACGAATGCTTACAACTGTACAAAACATTACTGTATATAAGTTATGCCTTTTGTGTTACCGTACAAATTAAGAATATTCGAATCTCTCACCTTTATTACTCCTTTTCAGTTACTTCGCGTGGTCGTTTTCAATCATGGGGATTTAGTACATAGTTTGTAATCTTACATAGGATTTCTTTACAAAATCAACCCTAATCAGTGTTCTATTACAAGGTACACTGTCTTTATCAGACGAATATACCCTTTTGTCCTACAATATCTTAAATTCCTTGAATTGTTTATTTTTTAAGTTTCCTTAAAGCGAGTATATACGATTTTGTCAAATAAAAATGAATTTATATAAAATGTGTAAAAAAAACTTATTATATATATCTTTCAATATAAAATAAAATACAAGTTCAGAAGAACATGTGTCGAAAAATGCTAAATAAGCCAGATATTTAATTATGAAATCGAAAACGGCTGTACAGTCGAATTCGCCAGCATGTATATCATGCATGTACGATGTGAATCTAAACTTAGTTTAACGGTTCATTTTAAATTTCTGCAACGATATATATTCATACGACACACGAACACTAACTCTGGTCCTAATATAAAGACGAATGCTTCGGTTATTGTAGGAAAATATGTTCGTAACAATCGACTCGGGGAGCTAATTTGTCTTTGCTGCATTATTATGAAATTCGTATTTAATGTATACTTTTTCTTGCCTATTTTGTGTTATTGTAACATATTTTAATTTATTACAATTTAACACACCTAAAAAATCGTATAATCTCGCTTTAAAGGCGCAGTCATTCACTATATATCACATTCGACAAGACGATGTAGTTCGTATAAGTCGAATAGGTTTTCCTAGTGTTTTCCATCTATGAACTGCGAATAGATTTTATAAACATAAACTACACATTGTGTAGGCACGCCGTAATTATATCCGGTGAATACAGGTCTAGTTGAGACATTGAATTGTCATCATTCAAAGTTTACTTGAAAAACAAGTCCTTTCTTAACAGCAAGATGGCGATATACGTTTTAGCCAAACAAAATGTTTAATGCAAGGCGAGTTACTTAATAAGCATTAAACTGTGTGTATTATGTGAGTATCAATGTCAATATTTATTTAGTATAGTATCATTTAGTTCTGTTAGTTGAATTTAAAGTTTTTAAAGTTTCGCAAAACGGCGGTCATTTTTATATTGTCCACTCATCTTTTCCGTGATAAGATTGGAATAATCCGAACCATTTGACTTAATTCATATTTGGCGGTGTACTATCTGGCTTTGTTTCCGTTGAGGTTATTATGTACATGTGCCATTAAAATTTGCATTCATCATTCGGAGACAGTGACTCAATATGTTCTCAAATGTATGTTTTGTTGCGTGCTTTTTTAATATGTCAAATTGGTCACATGCCATAAATAAAGACCACAAAATGATGATACATTTCTATTTGTCTGCTACAACTGGAATGTCATGCCGTTTACTTATTTCAAGTAATATCTTTAATCATATCTGGTGTTACAGTATGGTCAATAAATAACACAAAAATCCTGATATCAAAACAGTAATTGAACCATTATAAATACATTATTACGGGTTGAAGATGGAATAGTTTCATGCTTCAGGGGCATGTGTGTGCTAACATGCAGATAATAAAAATATTCAACAACAATAGTCATGTGAGTGCTTTGAGCGCAACTTGATTGGAAATGACGTTGTCCATAATTGAGAGCCACGCATAGGTCAACATCTCTAAGTAGGACCGTTCGACTTTTAACTTATCTTTAATACAACCCGTAGTCTAAAAGTCTGGTTAAGTTTTCCTGTTTGCAAACACGTCGGGAAATGAGTTTAAGTTATCATCTAGGATAAGATTGCAGTTGTGAACACGGTGCATGTACTAGATCTCATTTTACCGTTAACATGATGATAGTGTTCTCTATTCGGTCAATCCTCTCTTGTTGAGTATTGTTCGTGGCCAATATGAGCACCGAACAGGCGTTACACTGCGTGATCTAGCAGGTCAGCTGCAGTAAATTGGGACACTGTTGACTTTGACTACTAAAAAAAAACATGCCGTTTTCAAGGCTTGATTTTACAATAGATTCGCTGTTTTTTTAACCGACAAAAAAAACGTGAAACTATATTTTATTTTATTCCCAACGCGACCATAAGCCATACGTTGATTGTCATGTGAACATTTACGAAATGGTGTAAGTATTTTTTTAGTTAATTTTGATAATCATGTTCGTAAATGGACCCACTAGCATTAGTTTCAAACATCATCATTATTTCATTTATCATTTCACAAGCCTACATCATTATTCGTCTTTTCATTTCATTAAGTTTTTACAACGAATTTAAATTTCACAGTGAATCTATTTGTTTACATGATTTATAAATATTCTTAGACGAACTATTTTGTCTTAAAATATCGACATTTTCAAGAAACTTGAATATTGATAGTCAGAGTGATGTTGCTTTAATTTTTTTATTTTAAAATATTGCTTTGCTTATTTATTGTTATTTTTTTCGATTCCAACGACATATCGGTGTTTGTGCGAATTCTGTACATTTCATTGACTGAAATACTAATCAATATTGCCTAACAGTACTAACAAAGGACAGCCGACGCCGGTTTGTTTCTCAGCAGATCACCAAACCGCCTTTTAAGAACATTCCGGTTAATCAGGATAGCATTTTTCAAACTGTCCTGTCGAAAGAAGTCGTGACTTATCCCTCAAAACATGGCCTTTTACTAGACCCACAAGTCCGCTTTTTAAGTATGATGTACATGTATATTTAGCTAGTCGGATTTACAGAAGCGGTCACGGCACATAGCAGTTTATTGTTTCAAACACCTGTTCATATCTGTAGAATTAGCGTCCCGAAACCGGAGTAAGTGCAATATTGTATTATAGTATATCAAGTGGTGCAGAAATGTTCTTTCCAATGTTTGTAGTGTATATATATACTTTTATTTCCTCCAGTGTAGGAGAGCAGAACATACATACAGCAAGCAATCAGAATAAAGTACAGTTTCACAGCATATTGTATATACATTGTTTATAACAACCAAATAAAATATATTGAAGTAATGAATAGGCACAATTTAAGAATAAATATTCTGATAATTGAAGTAATGAATACGTACATAACGAATATACATTTTGACAATTGACAATATCACCATATAGTAACAATACTATTGTTGACAATAAACAGTGCGACAGCAATTGTCAACAAATTTTATTACATTCAGTGACATGTTTGAGCGATTCGTTTCTACACCTGACTATTCACTGAGGTTCTCTTAACGAAATCGAAATTCAAGGGTAAATTATCTAGTGATTAGTAGTTTACATTAGTGTAAGGTAAACCTCAACTGATCATGAAAGTAGCCGAATGGCGAGCGTGATATAATTGTAAGATACATACGCATCTTTCAAAAATCATTTCATGAGAAATGTAAAGATAGTGAATATATGTTATTTAATACACTTTAACTTTTAAAAGCTGAACAGCAGCCATCGTGATAGAAAAGTTTGAGAATCGCCCATTTTCATTTTCTGAGCTGAGTTTCAGCAAAGATACAGTTTGCCCAAGGGCGCTCATTGACATAAATTCTGTAAATCGGAATATACCGATACGGTTAAAAACACGTTCCCACAGCCGATTTCGCTGTGCGTCATTAGTGGTACAGAAACACATCAAATGTACAGTTATATTATCGAGGATAAGATTGCACAGGCTACACTTTTGAGAGAATGGGCAGGCAGTCAGAAGATTTGGATTTGCCCTGGCTATATCCCACAGTGGAGAGCCATTGTCTGGTTTAATCACATTTTCTAGAAGGTTGTACTGGTCACTGCGCAAATGTCGCTGAGCCACATCGAGTTTCGCCTGCAAATTCACTGTTGTGTCAATTATCATTTTCCATGTAAACTTTGTTGGGAATAGTCCAGTTTCGATGTATTCATTGAGAAACTGAAGGAGACCGTATTTTCCAAGGAGCCTGTATACATCTGCCATAAAACCTACTCTTTGATTTTCCAGATTCATATATCTGAGCAACCTGTTGTGAAATACATCTTTCACCAGGTACTTTGGCGATAATATGCAAAGCTGGCCTATGAATTTTAACTTCGAGCAGTCCATGTATGTTTCAATTGGGGATGCATTTGATACACACATACAGTAGTCTGTAGAGATACTTTTGTGCAAACTCTGCATGTGTTTTATACAGAATCTATGTGCAGAATCTAACCGAGCTACATCACTTGCTGCACAGTTATTCCAGAGTTCACAACCGTACATTGCCTTCGGAAAGACGGCTGTCTTATATATCGTCATCAATGTTTTTGCACTAACATTTTCTCTGCTAATACCAGAACCACATATGTTGAAATATGTCCCACGTAGTTTTACACTTGCTTCCTGGATAGATCCCTTTGTTGCCAGCGCACTGTCGCAGATAATGCCAAGATACGTGTATTTTTCTGCGATAAGAATCGGGTCAGGACCCAGTTTGAATGAATGTTGGTGCTTATGTCCCTGCTCATTAAAAACAACAACAGCGCATTTACTAGGGTTGTATAAGAATCTCCATTTCTTCTAATATTCATAACAAATGTTTAGCGTATTGTCAAGTCCACGCTTTGAAAAAGACGCATATCGTCGGCGACTGTTGGGGCACACAGATTTAGATCGTACAGGCACACACCATTTTACTATTCATAAATTCCGTTATTAGTCCGTCGATGTACATAAGGTACAAGAGCGGCGAGCTCTTACCGCCCTGTCGAGTACCTTGGAGTACATGAGTGCAATCCCTGGTAGCGTACCCGACTTTTTGTGTTACGGTACATATCTCTGAAAGCTGCCAGCGTGTTGTTATCGACCAATGGCGCTAATGGGTCATTATTTAACGCTAGCAATTTGTGGAACAGGCCCTCGTGCCAAACTCGGTCGAAAGCTTGTCGAGCGTCCAGGTAGCATAAAAAGACTGAGGATGAGTTTTCTCGAGCGTAGTGTAAGCATTCGCGGAGCGCAAAACTCGTCAATATGCAGCCCAGCTGGTCTTGGAAGCCCCCTTGCAGTCTGTTTAATTTATTCAGTATATTATTCTTACAGCGGTCTAAAAGTATCATTTCATAGAGCTTTAATAAACCTGATGTTTATGTTATTGCCCTGTAATTATTTAGTTAATCTTTTCTTTTGTTACCTCCCTTATGTAAGGTGATTATTTCTCCTTCCTTCATTTTATCGGGAATATGCCCGCTTTGCAACATCTGTGTAAACATGAGAGACAATAGCTTCGCTAGAGTAACGGCACCGAATAACAAGTGTTCGTGCATAATCCTATCGGGCCCACACGCTTTACCTTTTACCAACGTTCGCATGCAGGACAAAACTGATGTTGTGTGTACAATTGCTGTGGAGTCAAGGACCATATTTTTAAATGACTCTTCAATTTCGATAGTCGCAGTCTGTTTCCACTTATCATCGAACTGCGGAATATCTGTCGGAGTGTAGAGATCTGCAAAATATTGACCCCACTGTTGCACAATATCCTCTTGACTTCTATACACAGTTCCATTGAAGTCCGTCGCCGATTTTTGTTCTATTACCTCTTTTCCTGTTATTCACTATTTTCCAGAAGTTCACGGTATCCGACTCTGCCGCTGATTTTAGCTTGCGGTCAAGATGTTGCATGTAAGACAGTGAGGCGCGTCTGTGTTCTCGTCTAAATTCAGCCTTCCGAGCTTGTATTCACGGCACACTACCGATGAGTTCCCCCGCGCTCGTTCTTCGCGACACCAGATAGCTCTTGCACGCTTTGCACGTGCATGCAGAGCGGAAAGTTCCTCAGTCCAGTAGGGTTTTAAGTATGTCTTTAACGTTTTCTTTGGAAATGCGCTGTCCGCACTCGCACGAAGTATTTCACAAAGCTTGGCATACATCCCATCACTTTCCATACACTGAGATATATCATCTCCAACTGCTTGCTTGATCATATCATTGTAGCATTTGATATTTAGAACATTAGCTTTCTTCCATTTGATACAACTCTGTGTAGCACAATTTTCATTTAGATGAGAATAATCACAGCTAAAGTTGAGGCAGCAAAGTATAGGTCGATGCCTAGACACGTTTAATCAACAATCATCTGCCAGTTCACAATAATGTATACAGTCTGAATTTTCAATAGGCTCAAATACATAATCAAGTAGAGACATAACGCTTCCGTCATATGAAACATAAGAGTGCATTGCTCCACGTCTGAGATTAGTCAAGTTAGCTGCTGTTAAGTTACAGTCATGTACAAATTTCATAAAACGTCTATCTCTGCTATTATAATTGTTAGCACCAGAAAGTTTTGCGTTAAAGTCTCCCATAAAAATAGTCACGCCTTTATCACAATAAAGATTATACAAGTCATTCAAAGTAAGCAAATAATCGTAGAACATTTCAATTGGGTGATTACTACACGGCAGATAAACCTGAAGAATAAAGAAATATTTACCGGGATACAATTGCATTTGAATACCAACTAGTCGGTCATCATCAATATATAAGACTTGTATATATGCATCGTGACGTGTGTGCCATAAAAGCGAGACACCACCCTTACCCGTTAACCTATATGAAAAATTATCATGCTTACAACAAACAGTATGATGCTTATAATCGCCTATAGCGGTGTCCATGAAGTGCACGTTTTTTGCTAAAAGCCAGTGTTCAGATAATCCACAAACATCTATATTACCGTTAATCAGTAGATCACTAAGGTAAGCAGCACTGGACATGATCCCTGTGACGTTTCACGTTAGAAGATTTAAGTCAACTGTCATTATAATAAAGTAGACGTGATTACAATATTCATAACACTGTCCTTTAATAGCCACATCTAGTCTACATCTACTGAGAGTGCACTATAGCGATTCGGCGTCCCAATACTGTTTGAAGGCATCCGTGTTCGAAATCTAGGTGGTTGGTACATCGGCCCCTTAAGTCGGCGTTTGTAGTCCTGGGTCATTGACCAGTGACCTCCATAGTAATAGCGCGACCCCTGTTCACTGGTGGCTCGTGTTGACGGATGCTTTCGTTGAGCGTCTCTTGATATCCACGGTACACATTTTACATAGTCCGGCCAGAAGTTGTTTGTGCGTACAAGCCCTGCTTGATCATTGGACGTCAGAGTAAGTTTTAGCAGCACTTTCCGAGGGTTCTTTCGCAGAGGATAGACTCTCATACATCTCACTTGTGGCCCTTTTTGTTCTAGTACAGTCTTTAAGATGTCCGTGTTTACTCGACTACTCAATCCTAGCACACAGAACCGCTTAATACGTCTGGTTTCAACCCGCCGGAAGCAACCTGCTGATTGTGTGTCGGCATCATCATTTCTTTTTGTTACTCTGACAGGGATGTGTTTACCAATCAGCTCCGTAGGTGGTACTATATTAGGTCGTTTATGGATACTGTCCACACAATCCTCTGTGTCTGTATGTGTCCGGCTGTTAGAGGGTGTGTTTAAGTCTCCCTCATCGCAATAACAGTTTGTAACATTTATGTTCTCCGACTTCAGTTGTACCTCTACATTCCACACTCGGTCTTCAACCTCTACTATTCTAGAAACCAGGGAGCCAGTGAGATTCCTCATCGCTTGTAGTGTCGCTGTCGACACAGAGTTAACGGCATTCAGACAATTTAGAATGTCCGTCTTGATATTCAGATTACCAGTTTTAATACAGTTTATCTGCTCCGACCTCAAGTTGTCACTAATATGTCGAGATTGTTTAATGCAGAGTACGCTAGCCTGAGGAGAAGTAGCCGTGTCCTTTATAACAGCCAGCTCTTGTGCGCACTGACATCTCTCAGATTTTTGACGTACGGCTGGAGCTCTTTTATTATAATGTCGATGAACGGAGGATTTTCTTGCCTTACCAGAGCTTATCATATTTTTAATGATACTGTAGTCACCCCCTTCAATAACCTCAATTATCGAGTGAATGTCTTGTGCTAATCTGATAGCCACTGATTCGCCAGAACGCGTGTAGACTATACGCCTTAGTTCAGAGTTTTGATTGAATGGGAAGTCTGGATTCACTTGTTTCAAATGTTCAAAGTATTGGCAGCGAATACGATCTAGGTCAGACTAGGACGATGCATACTCACGAACAATACGCTGAACACACATATCGCGTGGGTACTCCTTAAACAAGTTCACAAGTGACTGGAGTACCTGAACATCTCGAAAATCAACCTCCTCTAGGTCAGTAAAGTCCTCACAATCACTATGTTGGCTGATGACGTCGTGCCCCATTGAAAGCACATCGCAAGACAGGAGCTGGTCCGATCGATGATCGATAATCCATGTGTCTGAGGGCTGTTGAGCTAACGGTTCAACACTCCGATTAATATCCATTATGCTCATCACAATACGGTGGCCTGTCGTGAGCTGTTGTCCGGTAAACCAAATCGATAACTAGTTTCTACCCAATCCACACGCATAAATAGACAAAGAAAATATGAAAAATGTCATATATCATTTATAATCTTGCACAAACCGTGTTTTTAACTATATAGTCCGATAGAATACACTTTGCTTCTTATGTTAAATATCTTGTCACACAATTTTACAAGCTCAAAGTATTTAAATCCTTGAAAAAGATACTCGCGATCAAACATGAGAGTTTTACTCTCTATTTTCCTACAACAAAAAGTAGTAGGCTCGATTCAAGAGA
The DNA here is from genome assembly GCF_020536995.1 of Dreissena polymorpha. Taxonomy (NCBI): domain Eukaryota; kingdom Metazoa; phylum Mollusca; class Bivalvia; order Myida; family Dreissenidae; genus Dreissena; species Dreissena polymorpha. Next base: position 46,446,192 of record NC_068362.1, read on the forward strand.
ACGACAGAATAATACCTTTAGTAATCGATATTGCAATTTAGTTATAATTCTATAAAGTGTCAGTGAAAATGCTCATGGTCGAATCTTCAGTTGTTGGATCACATGACATAATAGTTTTTAGCTATGAAGCCTGTTGCATCCTACGCAATAATCAAAACATCGTTTTCAAAACTGTCCTCACAAACAAAGGTGGGTGTTGTCACCAGCGAAAAAGAATATAAGTGAATATTGGTTTCTTGCATGAATGTTCCGCATCACCAGTTCTTTGTGTTTAAGTACGGGTACGTTTTTTTGTACGTTTTCTGTCCATATGTATCTCATTATGTATTCTGGTAAATTTTTCGATAACGTTTACTACATTCAACAATATGTGCAAAGATATATACAATTATAAAACAGAATTCAAAAGATCTTGAAAAGTGTGTGCAATAAGCTTTTTGAAATGGAAATAAGATGTGTTTAGTAAAAAAAAAACGGTTAATAAAATCGTGTTGCCGATGTCAAAGGAAACTAACGCGTTTGCATGAGTATACGCCGTACAGCACTAGTTAGGAAATTAATTAAAATCAATTCATATCCGTAGCAATAAACTGCTATTTTCATATCGGCTGTATTTGAAAAGTTAATGGACGAATACGCATATTTTATGGTAGCATCGTAACATAATTCGATCTATCGACTAATATTGGCAATTGATCTTCAATGGTCATTATGCAAAAATGTCTTATTTTTTGGATGTTTTTGTGTGTGTGTTTTAAGAAACACTCAATAAAATTCAACGACATATGTACGAGTATTATTGTGTTGTTTTTATATTTCAACAAGCATTATTTCAAATACACAATGGGAGCGAGGGGAGTTTTTGATATTTAACTCGGGACCCATACTATGCTAGATTGTATTAACAAGTAATATATGCATGCTACGAAAAAGAATAAAAGTAACATGAATAACTTGAATATGATAACGATTCTCCATAAAGTTCACATTTTACTTGCATAATTCCTTCTTTGTAATATTCATTGACCGAAAAATATTTAACAAGTTAATTGAAAAATACTATGATATATACACATTCTCAACAAAATAAAAAGCATACATTATATACATAAAATTCTAGATCTTGCTGATTTGTGCTCGATTATTGCTTATTTTAACCGCAATATTTAAGAATGATTAATTTATTACTTGATTAGGAGTATTAGTCGAACAACATCTAATGATAACTGATAAACACATGTTATTAAATCTTTTCAAAAAATTTGGCTTGAGAGCGTCAGCATTGTCGTTGCTGCTCATTTCGCGTGTATACGACAAATTAATTAGTGCATCATTAAATACAATGACATACGCTCTGTTATAGTTACTTCAGTTCTAGAGTGTAGATTGAAGATAAGATTCTGACTTTATTGTTTAACAATCATGTTTACGTAAATCGTGAAAAAGCAACAATCATACACGTTGAACAATTCAAGTGCCTTAGATATTTTCTCCTGCTAGATAAAAAGTCACAAGTTCATATATATGCAGACTACGTTTTGTCTTAATATCATAGAAGTACATACATATGTTTAACATGTCAGCCAATATCTCTATACTTGTCATCAAAGGCATTTTGTCAGTCCATTAAGGCTGCAATAGAAAGCCACAAAGGACGAATATAGTAGTGCAAATATACCGGTATCAGCATAGTCTATATTTGAACAGCTACTTCATCGCCAACATTCCCCCATATGGCAACAGTTTGAGTTCCTTCCATTGTCACCATGGCCGTAAATGCGAGCAATGCTGTTCCTATTATGAACTATAGCGGTATGTATCTCTCCATTCGTGCAGGTCAAAGCTGTAAATGACAGCACGTAATTGCCGGATTGCGGGGCTATGAAAACGCCGTGTAGAGGATGATGTTCTGATTAAAACCGATATGTTCTTGTCGGGCGCCCTTTATTGCAGGAAAAGCAACAACGGGATGTACTGCAATAAAAATATGATAGAATAAAATATACCTTAATATTATGTTAAAAATGGCTTTAAAACTCAGTGAAAGTGTTAACCATGACGATTTAATATGTTATTAATTAATAATGTCAAGACCTGTAGAAACATTTAACGAAATGGAGTATACGTATAACACAACAGCTTGCGTAAATTTTGAAATAAAGATTTATTTACAACTTATGAGCGCTAATTCAATCATAAAAACTAATCGTTACTAACGAGGAATTGATCGGAGTTTCTTTTCTAAAAAACAGGGTTTTCTTTCATCATGACCGCTCTTGTTATCGGAAGGCAAGTAATGATCTATTGTAAATGTATGGGTATTTTAGCATACACCATCATGTTCATTTCAGTCTTGTCGATATTGCTGTAAGACGGTGTTTTGTCTCTTTCATGAGCTACATATGTATCGTCAGACAATGACTCTTGAAGCGAGGCTAGTATATTTGCATACAATTGATTGATTTTTTTCAAGTGCATCAATTCTTCGGTTATATTGCTCATTTTCCCTTTTGAGCATTATGACTCTTATATGAGACAGCGTCGTTTATGCTTATAGATCGGCGATTCTGTTCTCGAACGAGATAATTTCTTTTTCGAGTGCACCAATTTGTTTTTCTGAAATTTCTTGTTTTTCTTCTAGCACGGTAAACCTGAGCAATAAATCTTGGAATTCCAGATCTGTAACAACTTCAATATGTTCAAATCCAAATATGAAGCAGATGATACAAAGTGACATATCGGTCTTCATTTGTGTAATTAACAAAGTACCACGGATTTGACGAAGCGTACATAAGCAGTACTTAATATCTATCGTATCAATGTTGACCCAATATGAACAACAAATGCAGGCATGTCCCAGCTAGTTCTTTTGACTTAATATCAATATATACCTGATATTTAAAAACAGATGCCCTTCCTTAAGTTTAATTACAAATATCGGTCAGCTATATTTGTTTAACATCTGGTGAAATAACGATGTTTTTCCCATGGGTCTTGTAGGTTTCGGTTTGTTACCAACACGGAATGATCATGTTATTTAAATAACTTGATACGTTATAAATGTATAACATATTGTTTAAATATTTATATTGTTCAACTTTATGGTCCATAACCAATTATATAAGTGATCCTTTAGAGATATTACATTGCATTATGTGTGACAAACAATGTCAGTCAACCACTGTTGTAAAGCTTTGGCTGCTTTCTATTTTAATAGACATGATACTGTAGTTTACGTACTCTTGTAGATACAATTTGGTTACTACCTCTGAGCTGTAAATCTACGTCATATAATACAGGACACATTGTGCAGAAACGCCCACAATAGGTCTGGAATCTATATATATCTAGTTCCGATTTTAAATAATCATTATCTCAACTAATATAAAATCAAAAGGAAGCTCTGAACTGATTACAATATAATTAATTAATCATTAATAGGTCAAACTTGCGCTCAGCGCAGCTACTTGTTGACTTCAAACTTTCGCTCGGGACCGAAAATTAAATATGTCAATTTTTTACTCAGCACCTCTACTTGAAGTGCGAAAACTTGCGCTCAACGAAGCTACTTGATGAGGTCAAACGTGCGCTCAGCACCTCTACTTGAAGATGTCAAACTTCCGTTCATCGCCACTACTTGAAGACGTCAAACTGGCGATCAGCGTCGCTACTCGAAGATGTCGAAAACTGCGTTCATCGCCGCTTCTTGAAGAAGTAAAGCTTGCGCTCAGCGCCGCTACTTGAAGATGTGAAATTTGCCTTCATCGCCGCTACTTAAAGATGTCACACTTGCGATCAGCTGTTATGTTAGATAAGATCAAATTTGCGCTTAGTGCCGCTACTCGAAAAGGTCATATTTGCGCAAAGCACCGCTACTTGAAAACGTCTTACCTGCGAGCAGCACCGCTTCTTGAAGAGGTCAAACTTTCGTCCGTCGTCGCCGATTGATGAGCTCAAACGTGTTCTCAGCGCCGCTACTTGGAGATTTCCAAGTTTCGCTCAGTGCCGCTACTTGAAGATGTCGCAATATGTGTTCAACGCCGCTTCTTGAAGAGTTCAAAATTTCGCTCAGCGCCGCTACTTGCAAAGGTCAACCGTGCGCTCATCGCCGCTACTTTAAGATGTCACACTGGGGCTCATTGCTTATACTAGAAAAGATCAGCTTTGCGATCAGCGCCTCTACTTGAAAGGGTCAAACTTGCTCTAAGCACCGCTACTTTAAAACGTCTTACCGGCGCGCAGTTCCGCTACTTGAAGAGGTCAAACTTGCTCCATCCCTGCTTCTTGAGGACCTCAAACTTGCGCTCAGCGCCGCTTTTTGGGGAGGTAAAACTTGCACTGAGCGCCGCTACTAGAAGAGGTAGCATATGCACTCAACGCCTCTAGTTGGCTGGGAAACACTTGAAGCATTTCTGAAATTTCCAGTGCCCCGGCAAGGAATTGAACCACTCGACTACCGCACCGCACCGCCCTAAGCTATGCTAAGTTAATATAGCACTTCTAGTGATGTCATACGACTGCAGTCCTCGCTGCGAACATTGAGTATGAAATACTTGAATATAAAGCACAACTGGTCCGTCATTTGTATATAACTGGACTCAAGTTTTAACAGACACTAGATAGATTTGTAACAATATTAAGCTTATCTTAGGTACTAATCAAATAGTGTTATACCAGATTTACAACGATTGCCAACGTAAATCAGTTTACATTCGTATACATGTCTTGCTGAAATTTTATTCAAGAGTTTATTCATTTTACCATATGTGCAAATATTTCTACTTTGAAAAATAAAAGCCAAGATTTGCTTAAGTTACATGAGTTTAAACGAAAGGTTCTTATTGTTCATAAAAGTCGAGTAAATATCATATTTGATCTCGCGAGGACACACTTCTCCACCAATAACGAATAGTCGACAAGCACAATAACAATGTAAAAATGAATTTATTTGAAAATATTTCTTCGTAATGATGTAAATGCACCGCTCATAAAAAATACCAAATTTACTGCAGACATTTGAATCTCGTTTGAAGTATAACTCCAAATCATCCACGTTCATCCCTTGATGAATGTCACCATAAAAAATTACGTCCACCGTAAAAGCCACTTCAGGACAAATAGAGTTTACCGAAAATAATATTATTTAGAGGGTGGGTATTTTGAACCGCCACTTCATCCCCAGCATTCAGCATAATGGCACTGAAAGCCTAAAAGCCTGGTAAATTCTTCCGTTGCCACCATGTCCGCAGATGCGCGTGACAACGTTTCCATTCTGAACTAACATCCGGATAACCGTATCCATTATCCGGATATTCGTATACTTGCATAAGTACATTACGAATGGCTACTATCAACGATACTTACAATATTACAACACTGTGAATACGTGATCAAAGTCTGTAAACAAAATAATTTACAATATAACGGTGTTTTGTTTTCAGCACAAACATTTAAAAAAGACATCGTAAAACTAAAACAAATACTAGAAAGTTACAATTTATAAATTGTTCATACATTTGATAAATTCAGAGCAATTATAATTGCACTCACTTAGATGAACTGACCTGGGGATTTTCTTCATACAACTGATTGCATCTACCAAATAACATGTTTAAACACTGTTGCACCCTTTCGTTGAAGCCAAGAAAAAAAGACAACACAACAAAACACGGAATCACAAGTGGGAAATAAGGCAACTTTGTTATTATCACTAAGAGGATGGTGTACTATCAGGGAACCCGTGAAACAAACAGCCAATAAACGGATGTATTTCAGTCCGTCAAAGATGTCTGGTATACAGATTAACGTCAAAATATAGGATGAATAACACAATGTGCTCAATAATAGTGATACGTTTTATTACTATTCATAGACAATCCCAGAATCGATAAATTGACCGCCGCCATATTGGCTATCACTTGACCCGCTGAGTCAGACGGTATTGAAGAATGTGGCAGATTACAGCGTAATCATAGTGTACACCCGTTTTATTCCAATAAACAGTACTTAATGACTTCGCACAGTAGGATTGAAAACAATTGAAACATGAAACCAAGTGTCGATCTGTTAAACATCGTTAATCAATATAAGGTAAATAAGAAATATACACGATAGATTTATAAAATATGTGTCTCTGCAACAATATTCAGTGACAACACGTAATGTTTAAGGCCAAGTTTGCTTTCTTAAGCATTCCTTTCAGTAATGCCTTTGTATACAATTTAATGATTTCTTTATGGCATCAAATTATTGAATGAAAATTATAAAGTTTATAGAAATATCTAAAGTCTGAAGTAAATGTTGTAATCTTAGCGTAAATAGTGCCGAAAATATTAATTGGCGAAACTTTGAAAGATTTCAGACCGAAGTAGAAAAAAATATTGAAAAGTAGATATCTGCCTTCGTTTAAGCCTGTATTATTTCTTATAAAATGCCGTACTTCTATAATTCCGTGAAAAACTCAATAAAAAACCGTGTAAGATTAAAGACCGAGGCCGACTTTTTTATTGAAAAGAAATATTTTTGTTTGTCTTAACATTGTTCATTTCGTTATAAATATTTCCTTTGTAAGTGTCATTTCAAGGGTAATATAAAAATCTATAGCCAAAATGAAGTTTGTGATTTTTAAATTGGTCCGGAAATATTTATTAACGAACCTCAGTAAGATTTCAGATAGAGGCAAACTTTTTTAACTAAATGTATGTATTTGGTTGAGTCTAAAACTAAAATGCTTTTGAGCAATTTCTTTTTTTTTTAATCGCTCTCAAGCTAATACAAAAATCACTAGCCGGATATGAATTGTGTGATTCTAACTGAGCAAGTACAGGAGCTATTCATTTGCAAAACTGTGTAAGATGTCAGAACATGACATACTTTTTTTTATTGAAAAGGACATATCAGCTTTTGCCTATAACTGTCTTATATAATTATTTAAATAACGTTTTACATACTATATATCAGTGTTTAAAGTCTTAAAAAAACTTGTTTAGGCTGTTCTGAATATTTTCTAAACTGATTTCATTATTTATTAAATTTTCTTAATACTATCTAAATTCACGATAAACATGTTCAACATGAACAATATGGAGCCTTAAATAAACTGGAATAGCTCCAACTGTGTTCTCTAGATTTACTAAACTTGTGTCTTAATTCTTTATTTAATTTTTGTAATAAAGTCTAAATTTACGATTTAAACATAAAAACACGAAAAAAAGTGATTTTGCTTCGTTTATTACGGATGATTAATTTCAGTAAGATAAAGGTCTTGAAAATAAAACATCAGCGATAAAGGAGCGAACGAAACCGCTCAATGGGAGGCGATGTCCCAAGTGTTGATTAAAAGCGTTTATGGGTATGCCCGTGACACCACATGTCTGCACATGTGTAGATACCGTAATTAGGATAACATCATACGTGTCGCCTTTAAATAACATGTTAAATGACAATCACGACCTTATTCTTACCAGGGACCTTTACAAATAGGTCCCGATTCATGCTGAGTTTTAATACTCTTATTACTCTAAATGAATGCAGATGAACCTTATTTCTACTAATTACGTAATAACTGATATTAAAAAACACGAGCTATTATTTGATTATCAGATGGATAACAAAAACTATTTAAATCTTCAAATATATTCGATAAGATCGTTTTGCCTTCTTGTTTTGTTCAGGGACCTATACAAACATATATGTCCCTGTTTTTTTTTCTTCAGTACCGTTTTGGAGGCGCGCGCGAGTATTCAGGGGCGGTAACTCGGGAGTTATCAATTTCTGCGATTGTCTATATGCTTGACTAGCATTCGAATATCCGTTACTATCTACGAATATCCCATTGAAATAACATAAACGCATTTTTTTAATAGTCAGACAAATGATCAGTTATTAACCGTGATGCATATCTTTTTATTACAGTCGTCGTACTGTATAGTAAAAGGGTTATTAACCCTCATATATATATGTAAAACATAATGATATAAATGAATTATGTATTTACCCAGTTTAAAATATATATTTACGCTCGATTTCATTGAAAGCCTAAACTTATTGAAACGCTCTATAGTCCGTTTCCTTGGAAGACCCAGCACTTATTGGGTGGGATCGAAAGAACGCCCCCGCATATTGGATAAAAGCCATTACCTCTCGGTCGATAGATTGCCACCATATCCACTGCGCACTGGCGAACTTTATTTTTGTACATAAATTAACATGTAAAATAGAAACGCACACATGTATTTCTCGCTTGAAACGTGCCCCAAAATAACCTTTTCATCAACGTAGCATTATTGATTGGCAAACTCAAACCTTTACATCAATTGTTAAAGTACAAAAAGGACATTTCTAAGCTTAATGCAGGTCAGTGTTTTTGCCCTTGGTCACGGACCCTATTTAATGACCTTTAAATATGTATTTATATTCAATGTAAATTAGTATGCAGTACTTGGTGCACATATCTTTGCCTATAACTGACAACTGTCCTACTTGAATGAGCTTAGGTAGAGAATTGCATAATACTATATTTCACGATCATCCTCTACACAAGTGGCCGGCGTTCAAACCCCTTATTCTTTATGAAGCTTTTAAATAGCAAACGTTTCAATCAAATGTATCAGTTTATCACGATGTTCATTTCAATATATGAATCTTTATTTTGACATATAAAGATATAATGGAGACCGTGAAAACACATACTGGATATTGTTCGACACTGCGACAACGGTCTGTTAGCGCCTGCGATGCGTTTTGATACATTTGAGCCGTGTTCTGGGAAAAGAGTTGAGATATGTGAAAAACGTATCGTCCCATATGATAGGTTATTTAACAGATTTTCATGCTGTTACTAATGTTCGACTTTTGTTATGCTGCGTATTTCTGACTGTTGTGTGATACATGCTGCTATATGCTGCTGATATACGTTGCTTTATATGTATAATAATTGCAGTTTAGTGCTATGTTTAATGTAAAATCATTCAAATAACACGCAAACTAGTAATGTTGAATTATATAAAAGGAAATATATGACAAGATTATGACAGTATTAACAGATACAATCACGAACTACATGACGACAGCTCTTGAGTCTTATCTCGATAAATATTTATACTGTTCCATTCTCAAAATTTTATCAAAACTTGAGATCAGACCGCGTCCTTAAAGAGATCTTTTCACGGTTTGGTAAATTGACAAAATTGAAAAAAAGTTGTTTCAGATTCGCAAATTTTCGTTTTAGTTAAGATATTTGTGAGGAAACAGTATAACTGAACATTTACCATAGTCCAATAAAGCCATTATATGTATCATTTGACGATTTGAAAACCTAAAAATTATAAAGCGTTTCAACGCGAAACGATTGAATAATTTGGAGAGTTCTGTTGTTGTCGTTTACATTTACGAAACTACGAAGACTGCTTATATGAGGTATAAAATACTTAAACTGTGTATACCCGGCGAAATAGCCGAGAGGGCTAATGCGTTTTTACTTCAGACTAACTCCAGGACTCCGGGGGTCGCTGGTTCGAGCCCTGGTACCGGCTACTTTCTTTCCTTTTTTAAATTTTATTCTTGATTTTTTACTGGAGCTTTTAAGATCCAATGTTTCCATTTATCAATATAAAGCATTTAATGACAAACTCCAAAATATGCCAACATCTGTGAAAAGGCCACTTTAAACTTGAGATTATCAAATCTTGAACATATTGCAAAGCATCGTATCATAACGTACGGACATGTATCTGTGCCTAAAATCTACGAGAATGACCCTGATAATTTTCGTTAACAATCCTTGCGTTCGTCGAGGAACTACGGTAGCATAGAGGTGACATTCACTCCTCTTTTTTTAAATTGCACTCGTCTTTTTTCTCGTTGCCACGAGTTAGCTATGCCGTGGCCTCGAGTTACAAAAAGAGGAGTGCAAAACTAAATAAAAGAGGAGTGCAATTAAAAAAAGAGCGCTGCAGTAAATAACAAAGGGTGCATTAAACAAAAGAGGAGATACTTTTAGCTATCTCGTGGTCACGAGTTAGTCGGCCGATCAAATTTTGCGTAACATGTGCAAATATTCTGTACGCATATATATAGCTTGCCAAAGCGGGCTTTTACTGTGATGGTAACTTCCCTTTGTATAAAAATCACCATGAACGACTATATGGAACAATTTGATTGGCTGACTAACTCGTGGCCACGAGTTAGCTAAGTCAGGATCTCGAGATAGCTAAAATTCTCCCCTCTTTTGTTGATGATTACTTCCCTTTGTATAAAGATCACCATGAACGACCATGTGGAACAATTTGATTGGCTGACTTACTCGTGGCCACGAGTTAGCTAAGTCGGGATCTCGAGATAGCTAAAATTCTCTCCTCTTTTGTTTAATAAACCCTTCCTTTATTGACTGAACCGCTCTTTTTTTAATTGCATTCCTCTTTTATTTAGTTTTGCACTCCTCTTTTTTCTATTTCGTGGCCATGATATAGCTAACTCGTAGCCACGAGTTAGTAAGTCGTGACCTCGAGTTACTTAGTCGTTGTCACGAGATAGAAACAAGAAGAGTGCAATTTTTAAAAAAAAGGAGTGAATGTCGTCTCTTTGCCACCGTAAGGAACACACACGAATTGGAACTTAGTTGTTCATAGTTTCGACTGCAACCATTTAGATACAGTACAATTTGATGCGCTATTACATGGTGATCAGGATTAATACTTGGTCGAGTCTGGTCTTTTTTTATAGCATGCCTATTTTGAACCTTTTCAAAAGATCTTATAAACAATCATATTGACACGGACAAAGTCAAGGTCTGGTAAAACTAGATGCGACCAGCAAGATGGGTTCTCGGTTAAATCTATGATTATAATCATAACGCCATTCATGAAAGTATGAACACAGCAATACATGTAGATTCCTTGTGCAGTTATTGTATTCAGTAAAACAAACAAAGTTATTGTGCATAAACAAACCTGGAGACCGTTTCAATAAACATCGTTATAAACATTAACGATACGATACATTTTTCGAATATGCATAATTGCTCAAGTCCATATCATATGTTTAACAATTGTCAGTACTTAACTACTTACATTGGCATCTTTAGCGCCGTATATATTCGTATATATTTGACGAGCCTAGCGAGCTAGTTCGTCTGCTTATTAAGATTACAAAATTATCTCGTAAATTAACATTATCGTACGATCGTTTATGAAACGGACCCCTGGTCACATTTATATTGAAAATATAAAACGAACGTCGAGTGCAAAGTTTCTTATATAGAATAGTCGCATAGAACTGTTATAATTAAACAAAACGAATGGACGTGTAACCTATGTTTGTGGAAATATATTAATAGTAGAGGTCTTCTGCATTATGAGTGATTGCATAATTTCAAGTAACATTAGTTTAAATAAAAACTATGTATATCTATATTTTGGCAATATACATGTATTTGTATGTCATCACATATGTCTACGTAAGTCAACATAAACATGTGTATTATTGCGGCAACAGTAAAAAGCCACTGAATGATGAATACAGTCCGCCAACAATAGTGAGGTCTGGAATGTCGATATTTTGAACAGCAACTTCATCTCCAGCATTCAGCCTAATCACAATCATCTGACTGCCTTGGTCGAAATATCCACTGTTTCCATGACCATACATGCGTGCGACGTTGTTTCCGTTGCGAACAATAGCGGTATGAGACATTCCATCACTGGTCGTCGTTACAGCTGATGACAGAACATAAAGGCCGGCTTGTGGTGCTATGAAAACACTATGAATAGGGTCATACCCGCCTCCTTCATTTGTAAGAATCTGCTCAAAGATGATGTTCTGATCTAAGCCAATATGTTTCTGGTTAAGGTTTTTTATTGCAGTAAAAGCAACATTTCCTTCTGAAACAAATCTTCTGCTTCCGCATGAATGTGCTGCAATTAAGAAACAGCAAAATCAAAACCCTAGTTTCTATGATCTTCATGATTAAAAACTATAAATTTATATTTTGAATAAAGTGAAACAAATATGGGAGTTCGTGTTATTATTCGAAATAAGACTAAATATTCATAGAAATGTGATACATATAATACAGACGTGTGATAATGTATAATCACATATTAAAATGTATATGTGTTCAGTTGGTATAATACAATGTTAGCTACCTGCAGTTGATCGAATTTTCTTGTCGGTCGAAGCAACTTTCCGTTCATTCTGGGTGGTCTTGTCCATAGGTAATGTGTCATTCGTTTCAATAGTTTGCAATATTATGTCAGGTAGCGCCATGTTTTTTCTTAACGCTTCGATTAATTTGTCAGACAGTGTCTTTCTTTTTTCATGCTCTACAAATGTTTTGTCCGACAGTTTCTTCTCGAGCGCGATTATTCTTCTGTTAGAGATATCATTTTTCCTTTTAAGCATATCAACTCTTCTGTCAGACAGTTTCCAGTAAGTTTCTAGATCAGCGATTCTGTTCACGTACGAAACAATGTCTCTTTCAAGCGAGCCTATTCGCTTGTCGGAAATTACTTGTTTTTCTTCTAGCGCAGTAAGCCTGATAAATAAAGCTTGGAATTCCTCATCGGTAACAGCTGATATATGTACAATTCCAAACATAAAACAAACTGTACACACAGACAATATGATCTTCATTTTAGAAATGAAGTGCACCACGTAAAGGACATTATCAGTACATAGTTATCTTATCAATTCGTTTAGTCACAATTTTCACAAGACATACGTATTGACACATAATCGTTCACCTGGTTCAGTACCATTGTTTCATTGATCCTTAAGAGAACCGGCTCTGAATTAAGTTTGAAAAAAAAGTCAGTACATTGTTTAAGCATTCTGTCTTTATCTTTTTCAGTCGATTTAGTTTATGTACATATGATAGGTTTGTTGTGGCAAACATTACTGATTTGATACTCTACTTTTTAAATATAAACGAAGCATTGCGTAAACACGCTTTCAATTTATCTGGAATATACAGAGCGAATTGAGATGACGAGATATTCAGGTTGAACTTAATTATCAATATCATTCAAAGACATTTTACTTGATAAAGATGTTCTGCATTCACTTGAAATATTGACCTTACGTGCTTGATGTAGAATAAACAATAGGTATGTGGTCAACGTGAACATTAATGCAATCATGAAAAGCATGCATTATGGCGATTCGAGAATGTCGTCCGATGTTATTGTTGGATGGGGAGGTACTTGTGCTTAGCACTCTTCGCATTGAAAAAATACATGGCTGAAAATCACAGCCTGACATTGCACGATTGTCTACTATCCGCGATTGTTGATGCATGGGGATATTTACGACTAATGAAACATGGGAATCACAAGTATCATGATTAATTGATGCAATAATTAACAGTTAGCCAATATTGTAGCTAGTACAGTGGTGGCTTTTTGTAGCTAGTACAGTGATGGCTCTTTATTTAATCCTCAAATGTCTCTTAGTGCCATGGTTAGGCGTGGTTATGGCGAGTGAATTGCGAAAGCCAATTTTTTTACCAGCTGTGCTCAGTATAGTTTTTCAGCAGACGTTAGCATTTAAATACAAAACAAATTGTTTGATAATCGGGGAGGACAAAATTGCCAATATTTCAAGTCATGACAGACCTGGGGAAGCAGTTGAAGTATCTCCAATACATCTTCTGTATTAGGTCAGACTGTAAGGAACCTTTTTAAGTACACATGCTTTGAAGCTTACGCAACTGTTTGCCATAGTCCGAGAGTATCAGGGTAGGGTCATCGCCCGGGAGAATAACACACGAAGTCAATCACTTATATATCTGTTGAAACGCTAAACAATTCTATCCAGACCATACGGACCATAACATGTAGAAGCGGTTCTGATGTTGAGAGTGAAAGTTATGACGTAATATATAAGCGTACGTACATATAAAATCCTGATAAGTTGCTGTTTTCCGGGGTTTTATTTTGTTTAAATCGGATCTCGCAATCTTTGCATGTGCCTATCGTAGTTTTATACAGACATGTATAAACTGATTGTGTTTTAATGAAATTCAGCACATATAATTTAATAGCTGCTAAATAGTATGGAACATTATGTAGGGTAGACAAAACTATATGTGTGTTAAGACACATTGGTTTCATTATATCTAATACATATTCATGTTCAACAATATGATGTATCATATTTTGTATTTTTCTGGATGAGATAGTCGTGTCAGTAAATGGTACAAATGACGAATGGCGATGTAAGTTTAACCCATATGTTTATCTTTAATTTACCTTTATGTAATTTAATGGGTTCGCCATTCGGCGGTAATAAGTCCTGTCTACAATTCTTGTCAATGTTCAGTGATTTATAGATTTAAATGGTGTACGTGTATCCATTAAACATTAACATCAATACCCATCAAGTTAATATTATATTGAACCACTAGTCGTTTGTATTGAACTGTATCGTGGAACGATACAGTTTTTCAAAATTGTCATGATTTGTATCTATTCATTTTCTTTGTAATGCTTTCTGGCTTGTTTTGCGTTTTGGTTATCATATACATATGCTATTAAAGTTTGAATGACATGTTCCTAGGCGGTGATTCTATTTGTATTCATGTGTGGGTTATTGTTTTTTCTTCTGTGATGTGTCGTATAGGTCATAATCAGCACATTAAGGGCATCAAAATGAGGATACATTTCCCTTTCAGCTCAAGCTGGAATTGCATGCGGTATATATTTAAATTGATGACTAAAATAATTACTGGTGCTACTGTATAATCAATAAATTATACAAATACTATTTTATGTATATATATATATATATATTTATATATATATATATATATATATATATATATATATATATATATATATATATATATATATATATATATATATATATAAGCTCGATTTAGGTATTTGGGACATTTGTCTGAAAACGTACAGATAAGAGCTGGTTTAGCCACAATTTTCACCTTATTGCAAATGCCGCTGTCCATTATTGAGAGCCACACATAGGTGAATGTTTCCGACCGAAGTAGGTCTGTGTATAAATGATTTTGTCGTTAAAAGTACGTGTTAAAACCCACGAACATTGAACATGAAGAATTTGGTTTCATTATGAAACAACTGTAAATAACACAAGCAATACTGAAAATAAAGCAACATTATAAAACGATTAGAGTTGTTACCATCTGCTAGCCGTTTATTGCAGACTAATCGCATTGATACAATATAAGCCAATGAATACAACATAGCGATGAACATGAACATGATAACAGCCTCTTCTCTGCTATAGAAAGTCATGGCAGAGCATGGGGGTTAAATGGTTTTAAGGCTTAACGAACCTTACGTGCCCCCAAAATATATCACAAGATAAGCACGTCTAAATTACAATATACTCCATAGCATTTTAATTCCAATTAAACAACACTACTATTAATTATATTTTTTTAAGTAAAATTAAATAGTTCACTGTTTGGTATGGATTAATTAATCTTTCGTCAACAATGAAATATGAATGTATTTAGTTAAATTTGATTTAAATTAAAAACGCATGTCGCTTTCCAATTTAAGCACACACATTTTTAATTTTGTGCTTTTTGTCGAAAAGTGTTTACGCATTTTATGTAGTGTTAATGTCCCTGATTATATGTGTTTTTGTTCGTTTTTGTTTGACGTTACATTTTACACTGATCGATTCAGCAAGTATTAACTGTAAATTTTGTGAAAATGTGATATACTTTAGTGCAATTAGTGTTTTGAATGTTTATATGAGTGATTGAAACAACCACGAGCCATCTTGGAATCGATTTTACTTTAAAGTACAAGAAAGTTGTCATGCCAGTTTATTCCGTATCCTTCCTTGGCATCGATTTACTATATGAAAAACGCACCAAAAGGGAAGACACCACTAAACGCACTTACTTAGCGATACAAGTATTAACGCTGTACGTAAAAAGGAAATTATATTAATTACACAATTAACCTATTTTTAGTGACAACGCTCTTAAATTGTGCTAACGTCTTGTTCAAATACTGCATGTAAATAAATGCGTTTTCGTCAAGAAACATGTGTTTAACTTCGCAATTAACTGTTGTGATTCTTTCTTTAAATGAGAAACCAAGTCGGTTCTGTTACTGTGAATAGAAATAAATAACACAAATTATACATAATGACATTAAATTAATTGCAAAAACCCTGTTTAAAGTATTGTAGATTGCAGTATGATTCGATCAATTACATTGTTTGCTGGTGTCCAGAAAGAAGTGGGGGGTCGACAATTATCGTTAACGTGCCTTGTCGGAAAAGGGAATTAGAAAAAAGAAAACAACATTACTATATCTTAAATTATAAAACTGTTTAGGAATCACACATAGCCGATGTAAGTCTGAAATAATTTTACTGATTTTCTCATAACTTGCTACATTTGCACCAAATCTACGCCATTGATATTCAACTTCAAGATGTGGGCTTTATAAGACAACAATAAATTAAATTTCTTAACAAATATAGGAATTATGAAACTCTAAAAACATAGTTAAAGATACATTCTTGTTACAATTCTCGAGTTATTTGTTGAAAGCAATAGATCAATTGCCTATAAAATACTGGGCAATATATATAAAAGTCTTGAAAGGTAATAATCATTAATTGAAACACTGAATAAAACATCAAGTTTGCATCGCAAGTATTGTTAAATTACGACAAACATTTACGCACGAAACAAGTTTTGACATTCGTACTGATTTCGCGATTAAAATAGTCAGTCGACTTCAAGGCATAATAATATATGAATATAGGAATAATGAAACTCCAGTAAATAATCACAAGATAATATTACTTAGAAACGCATAAAAAGAAGTCATTTCGTCAATTACATTTTATTGAACTGTTAAACATACACACATGCATAGTAGAAGCCATTACATACCCGATCAGAACATATTACGTTATTTTGTAAATAAATATTTGAGGATTGCGATGAAAATAATAATAAGTGTAGTACATGAAAAATGAAATATATATATATATTTTTTTTTTTTATTTATCTAAAGATAAAAACTAGTTTTATTAAAACAGAATTAGGCGTTGTCTTAAAGCGACGTTATCAAAAACAGTATTATCGACATATTATTATAGTTTTTTTCCAGCATTGATACTGCAAACCAAGTTTTATCTATGCAGGTACTTTTATGATTTTTATGACTTAAGATTTGGTAACATGATTGTGCTGTTAGTTAATTAGACGTTCGTTTTGACGTCTAAACATCACAAACGCATGTTTTCCATATGAAAACTTCTCAAATAATGTTAAAACGTTTGCACATGTATATTTAAATGGAGTTTAAACTTTATCTTTCCAAATGTTCATTATTAAGTAAAACCCTTAACAATCTTGTTTAGGCATGCATCATTCTAAACAAAAGTTATTGATTATCATATTTCACTGATATGTCAATACTTCAGTATCTACATACAAAAACAAGAAACTTACATTAAACTACTATTCATATAGTATACAGGTTCATCTTACATAACAACATTTGAATGGTAATTCGGTACAACAATGAAGGGTATGTATTTGGGATCACAGTTTGTGCGCGAAGTTCCCTAAAATTAATGCCCTGAAGTGCACTTCGCTAAGGCTTGTAGATGTTAAGTAACGATACAATTACGCATATTGATTATGAATGATAGTGTATAAAGTAAGTTATTGTTAAACATATTGTTTAAACGTTATGAACCAATTTCGCTTAAATACTCTAACTTCATACACTATTTCATATTGGTACACCGTATTTAATTATCTTTAATTGGCTGGTCTTTTCTTTGATAGTTTAAGCATCTCATCATAAGTGATCAAAACATCGGTTGATTCCGTATGTATTCGTGATATGTGCGTTGCATTCGTCATATTTACGTTGTTAGCTTAGGACACTTTCAATTGAACATGTTCCTGTCGGAACTGCTGCGCACGTTTCCATCGAACGTTTCAATGTGTATGAATATCTTCACATCTGTAGTTAAGTGAGAACACGATAGGCATCATAAGATATAGGATTCACAATTGCTTGTTGTCGATGGCTCGGCCCGTTTAGGCTCTCGCATATATTTTGGTGTAAAAAATATGTGTGGACTTCGTAAAGCTTTCGTTTAAAGTTTAAACAGCAACACTAAATCTCATTGAAAACTTCGTCGAGTTGGGTTCGTTATTGTTTCATCGCATTACGTTACATATACATAGCATTTTTTGTTATATAAGACAATTAACAATATTTTGGCAACCTTGCTCTCGACGACCGTTGTCGCTATTGGCGATAAAGGCAAACAGTGTTCCCATTTGAAAAGTATTTCAACGTTTTACGTTAAACCTTTTTTGGTTTTTATTTATAAAGTTTACCTTGTTCATAATATACCCACTAGACTTGAAATTGCACTGAAGTAAAAAAATGCAAACAAGTATTGAGTACACTAGATTAATCGTTGATGTTCGTCTACAAACGGGCTGTGCAAAATATGATCGTTAATGTATTGAGCAATTGAAAAATAAATGTTATTACGTCACGTGATCATGCCGTAGTTTTACCTGATCAAAGTGCGATGCTTACACTCTCTTGTATGAACATTTTCTCATTTGACGCCACGTCAGTAATAAATATTTACATTCACTCTTAAGTTTCTGTAGAAAAATGAACGAGTTCATTTTGCGTAACCCGTAAGCCAGCGATACCGCCTTCGTAGGTGGAGCTTCAAAAATCGGACCAATGGTTTCAAGACGCTGACGCGTAGTTATACAGTGACCAGTACCGTGATCGCACTACTTTTGTAAATATAGTAACAAACATGAATAAACATTACCCGTTTGTTTACGTTTGTTTCTTTGATGTTTCATTTCTCGATGTCTCGATTTATCCCATCAATTTTCTTAGTTGTCAAATATTTCTGTAAAAATATAGTACCGAACCAGCTTTCCGTATTTTATTTTCATCACTTGAATACGCAATTTATTACGTATCTTGTGTTACGTCATTTCGGAGACGAAACATTTTACGAAAACAATATGGACGTGGTGTATTGTTTACAGTTAAATATTTGTTTAAAGCATCGAACGAATCCAAAACGTATTTCGGTTTGTGTGTTAGTCATGCATAACCCCTTAAGAACAGACACTGGAAGTGTATATCGTTGTAACTTTATTGTTATTAGCGTTGGATTAAAGTTGCCTCTGAGGTAAGCGTGTCGTTTATACTAAATTTAGTTTTTATGACCCTGTCAAAGCTTAAATAATGGCATTAATCTATTCTACAGCACAGTTTCAGCTGCAATCGATGTTTTAATTTTCCAAATAATGTGCTACGTGTAATTATAATTAATAGTAAAACTTCAGAACTCCTTTTCTTCGCGCAGGAATAATGAATAACAAAACCTTTAGGGGCGGGTCCTTGCTGTTCCCGAAACTAAGATTACAACATGTGTTGCCTCCCTAAAAGCATACAATTCTGGGTTGTTTTTTATGCTCGAATATGTTTTAATTGTTTCAAATCAAAGCAAAAATACGTCCGAAAAATAAGAATCAATCCTTAAATCATGAATATGGAAGGAAACAACTAAAAAACATAACCAGCATGGCTTTCTATTTCCCCAATGCTTAAGTACCTGGACATTAAATCATTAATTAACCATAACTTTTTGTTCGTAACAGAGATTTACAACAAGGTTTAATAATGCTTATACGTGTATCAATTACTCGTACCAATATTCTAGCAAACGCTCAAACCTATTCTAGCATCCGCTCAGAACATACAAAATATCAATAATGTATTTCATTATTTCTAAAACTCCTTCGATTTGTCATTTTAATTAGTATACATTGCACAATTTAACGTTAACACGTAAATATAGGGCATTTTCGTTTAACAATGTTCGTGAAATTTTAAGTTATACATTCTGACATCCGTTTAATTGACTGTATAGTAAAATTATGAATGAGAGAAATAACAGACTTTAAATATTAAGAAAATGAATTTATGATGTAGCCAACGTGTAATTTACGTTTCTAGGGACCACAACATTTAGTTATAAAATAGGCGATTCGTCACCAGCATAACGCTAGATGATACTATGGCGTTCTTGTGCAATTTTGATCGCCATTCGGACCGAAGTACATGCGAATTACAGAGCTTCTGTAACGCACAATCGTTTTGTGTACTTCTACATGTTATCGCAACAATATGACAAGTGAGTATGTAGGTTCTAGTTTCAGGGCCATAAAACCAACTATTTTGCTGGGGATAGCCCCCACCTTTTGAGGAAAGTTTCAAACATGACGGTCTGGCTCACTGAGGAAATTACAACAGGCTTCAGGGCCATGTGATCCAGGAAATCACGAGTTAATAAAGATCAGTTACACTTCTTAAAAAGATAATTACATTGCAATATCGATAGTATGAGTATTATTTTTTCGTTCTCTCAAATAACAATTGTGATAAATACGTTTTGTTCTCTAGTGAGTAATTATAATATAAACTTGAATGGGAAGCTAATTGATCAAAAGCACCTTTAATGTGAAAACCACGATGAAAATAAAAACCAGAACACACTTCTAACGTTATAAACCTCCATTTAATTGTGACACTCCTCGAAAGTATCTTGTACTATTTACGGGCCACTTTCGTATACAAGAATATAATCTTGACTGCACTGACTCCGGTTTCTTGACACTTGGTCTGCTGTTAACAACGCGTTTTGGGAACGATATACTTCTATGCGTATTGACTGAGTCAGTAAATCAGACTTCAAAGATATGCATTATATTTACTAATGCTGAGTTCCACATGATTGTCTGATTTAAGAATACAATTGAGTAAATTGTTAGCTGATATTAGATTGTTCAAAAAGCAAAACAATTAAATAAAGCAAAACAAAAATACCGGCACCTAGAAGGTTGGTAAATTTTGGTTACAGCATCTAACATATACCTATATTTGCGATGCCCGTATTTGTATCGTATCATCTAAATCGGAGGACAACCGTCGGATTGCCTTGGTCATATTTCCCGATGTTACAATGACGGTAGCGGCACGCGTCGACATTCAGATTACAAAAATTGATGGCGTTATATAGGTCGTCTTCGCTTGAAGACAGAGGATGTCGTCAAGTACATCGTGGTGTCTGGTCTACTAGCAGGCAGTGTTCTGAGTGTTAAGGATCGCCTTTTTGCATGGCAGTTTCGCAGATACTGTTCTGGTTAACTACCACATGTTTCTAATGGGCGGCCAGAAGATCTGTTGAGACACAAACTGTCGTCTGCTTTCCGTTGTTCTGTAATGCAAAATTGAGTACGTGTGCTCTGTTCGGCGTCCGTCAAGCGTCGTGAGGAGGCCCTCCGGCCATCAGACGGTCGCCGGCCGATGTTTATGATCCTGGGAAATACCTTGCGTTTTGCACGTACGCCGGATGCTACAAAATAACCCGGTGTTTGATCGGACGGTGATCGGTGTCTATTTGTGACTGCGGTATAGCAGGATTAAAGTTTCTTGAACATAATCGATACCTCAGGACCTGGGACTATCTGCGAATATTGATAAATCATTAGAACCGATGGATTAGTTTAAAAACCAAGTATATACGATATATATTTTTAATAATAATAAGAATTCAAGGGAATTATTATCTTCTATTATCAGTGACAAAAATCTAATAGATACTTTTAGGGTCATAAACGGTAATGCAAAATGTTTTACTTTGCGAAATAGCATAGAGTGGTGTGCATTGTCTGTTGGCGAATATTGCATAAACGAGAAGCTATATCAATAGTTCAACTGGGGTCGGGGCTATCTTTAGGGCAGTACTTTCGGTCGCCTCCTCGACATGGCTAAGTTATAGTGCTAGTCTATAGCTGAGGTTAATTTACTCTAGTGCTAGTCTGGTGTAAATTATATTCCGCCATTTGGATATTTAATTCCATTTATATTTTGTATTGTTCCTCTCATATGTTTTCTATTGTTCAAATATAGAATATAAAATGTGTTTACGTAAGGTATCACATTAAAACATTATAATAAATATGTAACTGACAAAGCTGGCTTTTATTGTAATTATTCATCAGTCCTTGCTGTTGTTAATAAATTCGCGTAGATCAAGTGGATGTCGCCAAAGGATCAGGGATCAATTTGACAAGTAGGCTACTCTAACCGAACGTGCATGACATAGACAAAAGGTAAGGGACGGTTACACTTTGTAATCCGAATAACTCTAACCGGATGAATGAATCGAATCTTGGTTAACGAATGGGGGTACTGAGCTGCTTTCTGAAATAAAGCAGACGTGAAAATATAGTTTTATGTTGCAAAGCAAAAAGGTCAAGCAAAGCTCTAATCAGTATTTTTTTGTCTGTTGTATGTTTTGATTGTTTTCCTCCTAGTTCATGCTCGTGTATGGTACGCAGTTTTTCTCCAGAACTGCATTAACAGTCGCGTTATGTAGAGAATAACATGACCTACAAGTAATGCGTATTTGTATTGTGTAATAAATATCTTGCCCTTCAATGAGAAATAACATTTCGTTTGTTTGTTTTGTTTTTAGAAACGCGATAAAACTGTACACATCATGTTTTACTAAAGTTGAATAACAACTACAAATGTTTGTCCAACATAATTTTACAATATCGATGTACCAATTTGTTGTTAACATATCATTGCAAACGCTTATACGTGTAATTATAATAGATTTATCAATTAAGCTCAATATGCAAATTAGTAGTCAGATTGAGGTATCATAGCTATTTTAAAGGTATTGCAAAATGCATAATGTTTAACGAACAAGTAAATATATGTTTTAATAAAAGAATGTGTTAAAACAACGTGTGTGTCTTTAAGTATATATGTTTTAAATGTTTTTGAATTATGGTTGGATAGTCAACTCGCGTGACCGTGTTTCATTTCCTGACCATTTCCAACGCATGATGAATGCAAATTAAAACATTAATATTCATGACAGCTATGTATTTTTATCAACAAGTTATCTAATAACGCGAATGTTAACCACTTTGCATCTTCTCCCTTGTCAGCAATCAGAACTCCTCGGCGAAATAGAATGACAGAATTCCCCGGACAGTTACAATTTATATGTGAGTAGTGAAATGACGTCATTGCTAGTCGTTCAGGGCGTTCTCACTTTGTGCAAGACGGTACCAATAAGATGCCTAACACTATTGGACCTAGTATAATAACAATTAAGTGATAAGTCTTATCTCCAGCCCCGTTTGCACAAGTAACGCACTTTTTTTACCCATAGCCCTTTTGACCAGCTTCAAAAAAGCAATATACTTGACTGATTGTAAACTGGCTTGCGGAAAAAGGGTGGTAAAGCAAGAAGCTTAAATGTCATGTCATTGTACCTGCTATGGTAAATATTGAATAATAACACACGTACGCATTAAAATAAAATGCATGTTCCAAAATCTGGAACATGGTTCTTTATTGTGAAAGATTTAATTAAAATACTTTGCACTAGGAAAGCAGTAAGAATATCTCCAGCGCCGGTAAAGACAAAGCTCAAACGTGCGCTCAACGCCGATACTTGACGAGGTAAAAATTGCGCCCAGAACCAATACTGAAAGAAGTCAAACTTGCGCTCAATGATTATATGGAAAGAGGTCACATTTGCGCCCAACTCCGCTACTGAAACAGGTCATACTTGCGCTCAATGGATATACTGAAAGAAGTCACACTTGCGCCCAGCAACGCGATTGAAAAAGGTTATACTTGCGCTTATACCGCTTCTTGATGGGATTAAACGGGCGATATACCGTTCGCTCCGAAAATGCGACATTTTAACAATGGACCAAAGTTTACATTAATAAATTCTTTACTGCATGCGATTTGAAATAATATTGCTTGTGTGATCACACGGCTGCCTTCCTTTGCCCGCGATTTGAGTTAAAATCATTTGCCCGGCAGTAATATGAGTGTTTGTTTGTTTATTTTGAAGTTCATGAGATCCTTCCGCGCCCTAGGCTGCATTATGTGCTGACCCGGATTGTCCCAGAACACTTTAAAATTATAAGACTCACTATTCACTTTACAATGTTGGTGTGGTATGTGTCTGGGGGAGCCGATGTTCCCGGAAGTAACCCCACCGGTCCTGTTTTGTTACCACCAACAAAACTCACATTCTTCCGGGAACGGGGATTTATCCCGGATCGCGTAGGATAGAAATAGGACAGCGGGTCCGTCATTTTTTAATTTAATATATTTAGCAGAAACCAAATAGAGTTCATAACAAGATTGGGAGTTGTGAAGAAACGAGTGCCATACCCAGATGTGCGTTCACATATTTATCATGTTTAACAATTTGTATATTTCTACAATATTAATCAGTTTATCTATGTTGACATGTTTGAACACATTTCAACTTCAAACATAGATACCAAATTATATGTAAGGGATGTGAGTTTTTTTAAAACAAATTCGTATTTTATTTGGTAAGCGTTTCCTTTTGTGTTTAATGTGGTAAAATATATGTTATGGTTATTTATTAAAAACAAATAATCATTCGTATGAATGTAGATTTGCACCTTACATAATTTTGCTTTATTTATTTAAGACATGGAAATCTTGCTTAAAGGCTAATTCGGTAACACTCATGTTCACTGCTTGAAATTTGTCATTTTAAAATATGACCGTTTTATTGCGGCCATAATAAATAGCCACTAAAGGACGAATACAGTTGACCGTAAATACTAATGTTTTTAGGGTAGGAATTTTGTACTGCTACTTCATCCCCAGCATTCATCATAACCACACTCGTCTGACTGCCTTGGTCACGTCTTCCGTTGTCCGCATGGCCGTAGATGTGCGAGACAACGTGTCCATTGTGAACTATATTAGCAACAAACTCCCCAATCTCCACGCAGAGTTGTCGTTCCTTGCTCTCACATACAACTCTGCGAAATGCTCAGCTTGCCATTTAGCCTATAATTTGGGTAAAACCGAACAAACGCATTCAATGTATATTTGATTGAATATTTAAGATCGAATGCATTAAATTAAGAAATATGACTTTTAAATTTACGATAAATCCGGCAAAAACTTGGTAGTATTAATGCATCTCCTTGGAATTATTGTTTGCCCATTTACGCAGTCGGAATAATTCCGCACACTTCAGGTTACAATATACTAATGTACTCTCTAAAAACAATATCATAGTTGAGAGGAAGAGCATGTTTTACACCTTTTACTATTTTTCGGGTATTATCTTTCGGA
This sequence comes from Dreissena polymorpha, assembly GCF_020536995.1. Taxonomy (NCBI): domain Eukaryota; kingdom Metazoa; phylum Mollusca; class Bivalvia; order Myida; family Dreissenidae; genus Dreissena; species Dreissena polymorpha. The sequence continues at coordinate 46,471,421 of NC_068362.1, forward strand.
GATGATGGTAGGGCATGAATAAGTGTTCACTACTGAATCCCTGAAATATGATAAACTTGAAGACTATAGTAAACCATTGCACTGAAAAAGATAACATTCCACTAAGAAATGGCCGCAAAAAAAGTTGCAAAAACAGTCGATTTTGATTTGTGTCAACTTCTTCCCTGCATTGTACATGACATATCGTTTTTATTGCATACATTGATTCCGCTTAGAATGGCCTTTAAGAAAAAGTATGGTTATGGGGGTTTTTATGTGCAAAATGTTGCATTTATTTTCGCTCAAAGTTGTCGCTTTTACATTGAATTATATAGGGAAACTATTGTGACCTTCACACATGTAAACAAATGGACAAACTTGAGTGACGTTAGGCATTGCTTCGACGGTAAACGTGTATTTACAGAGAAGAGACGGTCAGTTCTGTTGTATTTATCGAACAAATAAGGGAACCTTATTTTGCTAGTTGTTTACGGGAAAATAATTGTTTACCATTTTAAATTCATGTTTAGGATGTGATCAAATCTGATAGTAATTTTAGTATGGTCTAACATTATGCTAAGTACTTAGAAGTATAAGGCTCTTGAGCATTATTCATACGGACCAGTTGGTTTGTGTAAAAAAATCAAAATATTTCAGCAAGTAGACTTTATAATTATTACTGTATTACCCATGCATACATTTTTTCACCCTTTAAACTTTTAAAAGATGACACACCTGCTTTTACCTCTGACAAAATAAATGTCAACCAATTGGGCAGGGCAAAAAGTGCTCTCAGGCTAGTGATTTAAATATGACTGCCTGTTAAGAACGGTATATTTTAGATGATAAATATCCTCCATGTTACAATATGATCAGGCTCCGGTCGTTGTCGGTTCAGGTGCTACATGTACTTCCCTTGAAAGTACCCCGGGTACTCTGAAGATATACTACAATTTACCCGGCTTAAGAAAATATAGTTAAGAGCAACTTGCCATACTCGGGGGTACTTTTTAGTATATTTTCCATACCCCGGGTACTTTGTAGTATACTTAAGAGTACTAAGGGTACAAAAATGTTGTACCTAAGCCGACAATTACCAAATGAGCATTAGTGGTTACTGTCCTTTCTCAACACTCCAGTTTCAGATGAGCATTAATGAAATTACAAAGATGAGTTCTAACTTTACCACCACCTGTGATTGTAGCTAACAGTCAACCTTTGACCCCTTCATTTATAGTCACACTTCAATTATTTAATTATGTTGTACTTGTACTGATGGGTTTGATACTAGCAAATGAATATTTTTAATCAGAACTGTTCGCAGACTGAGATTAAAAACTATATCTTTTTTCTAAATAGATTCCTGTTACTATATTGGTATTTCAGTATTTTTATATTTCCATTGTGGAAGTCAAACAAAATTGACATAATGAAAAAATAACAACATTATAATGAATTCTGGGAAATTAACAGAGAAAAACAAATCATGCTATCTTGTTAGATTTTAATAACAGCTGTGTTTAGGATATACCGTTCGATAAGGATAAACACAATACTTGAAAATAAATGAACAATGCAAAAAACTGAAGGTAAGCTGTAATGTTTAGCAGATTCACTGATACCGGTATGTGTTATGTAAGAAAGACCAAAACAAAATATATCTTAAGGAAATTTTTACAATATACCACATATAAAATATATGTTAAGGTTAATAGTCTTACAACTGCAAATTTTCATCTAACATGCCCTTGTATTTCAAGATAGAATACTTTCCTTGCCAGAGGAAAGAGGTTTGGGTTCAAATCCCAGCAGGGCTTCAGAGGAGATGCATTTGGGACAAATGATTGTACAGTCGAACCTGTGGTAAGCAGCCAGTGAAGGGACATACCAAAACTGGCTGCATACGACAGGTTGGCTGCTTAGCACAATTTAAGGAAGTTAAGGGACAGTTGAGAAAAATTAAAAGGTATCCAATCCTGTTTTATTCTTTTAATTCCAATATAAAGAAGCACATTTAATGTATAGCACATTTATGACAAATGTATATACTGCACATATAAAAAAAGTGAGAAATATTTAAGTAAAAAATGGATACATTGACATTTAAAAGTTTTTATGACAAGCCTGTTTTATTCTTTTAATTCCAATATAAAGAAGCACATTCAGTGTATAGCACATTTATGACAAATGTATATACTGCACATAACAAAAAAGTTAGGTTAAAAAGGGATAAATTGATATTTAAAAGTTTTCATGACAAGCTTTTTTCTCTGTCCATGTTGCTAACATCTTTTTTTCAGAACATTTTCTTCACAAAGAAATCTTTGATTTACATTGATTTGTCTGGATGTTGCGTCCAGAAACCATCTGTAACAGAGGTCGTCAATTTCACCGTAGGACACACTGACTTTAACACGCTTAGCGTCTGGGTTCCCACATTCATATTCGTCCATAATATCCTCTTACGTTTCGCCACATTTTGAATTTGGGTCCTACCCACACCAAACTCGGAAGCTCTGTCTCTCGAAAAACGTCCGCTTTCAAGAAGCCGCACAACTTCAACCCGATCCTCTAACGAAAAGCACTTGCGTTTAGACATTTTAGCATCATGAATGATAAATATCGCATCAAATCCGTCCATTTGATAGGAATTCATTTTCTCAGTTTTCTACTAATACCTTAGAGTGAAAGCAAACTGAAAGGTTATTATCGACAATCAAAATTACATTGTGTAATTCATTTAATTAGACCGTTACAAACTTCTTTTATCAACACCATTTCTTTAATAAACACCCTTTTCACTAACGAATTAAAAAGTCGCGTTACTCATAGTTATGAGTAAATTTATTATTCTCTATTCTCAAAATACTATTAAAATCTCATCATCTTTATAACCCATATCATCATCATTATCATTATCATACAAATAATAAACCAAAGAAAAAATAGGAGTGAGTGCTTGTATTTGACAGGACTTTCAACATATAAATGTAAAAAACAATTCTTCTGACGCCCGTATGTGTTATATGTGCAATGGATATAGACCTCAATGGCACCGCTCAGTTGATGAGTCTCGAGACGACTGGAAACGGTGTAACATCTTTGTTCAGGTGTATAAAGAACTGAAACGATACTATTTAAATGCTGTTGGGCATGTAATTATGAATACTTCACATGTCATGTGAAAAAGTGCAAATTTATTCATAACAATTAGACGTAAAGTATAAATCTCAAATAAAGAGTAACTGTTTGAATAAACTGATCCACTCCGATGCCCAAAGTGCACACAGGACGCTCCCAATGCCCTTCAATCACGCTAACTTGCTTAAATATTATAAATTAACAAATGTGAAACATAAAAAAAAAAATTCAAAGAAGCTGAACCACCACCAATCAAGAGAAGTGTACATGACTTCACGTACACCACATACAATAATCAGTAGTAATAAACGATTCAGGTAAAACCGCGAGCGGGATACGCAACCCTACTGCCATTTTGTTTTCTTATTTTTTTTCTTTTAATGGCAGGGGGACGTATGAGGACCCATGGCTCGAGACCGGTGTCTAGGTACCTTCATCACCTCCCGAAACCTCTAATTTAAGAGAAATCTACAAATAAGCAGCTATTTTTATACTGTAAACATTAAGTGTTCTTTAGTAAAAAATGTAATTAAAACATTATCAATTTCATTGCGCAAATTAACATAACAAACAAACATCAAAAGCATCCCGCACACACCCCGGACATCAACAAGAAACAAACAAATCACTCAAACCATAAAATCAATAAAGCACCTAAAAAGAATGTTGATAAATCATAAGTATTCCGAGAAATATATAACAACTATATTAAACCGACTTCAACATCTAACCAGTCACACCAAAATGAAAATATTTAGTAATCGTACAATAAGAATGTCTTTAAAATTAAACGTTCATTACGAAAGACAACAAAAAATAATAACACTGACATTTAAACATACCAATATTTCAATAAATATGCTGGAGGTACTATCTCCAGGAAGTGAGAGTCTCGAAAAACATGACACCCATAACTTTAAAAACCTCATTCAAACACAATATTAAGAAAAAAATGAGTCAAAATAATCAAGAAAACTTAGCTGTTTCAGACTTAAATGAAATTACAACCATCGTCTTTCCCAGTAAAGGAATCGGTTCGTGTTAAGATCCCATCTCACATGGACTAAAAACCGAACTGAAAATATACTAAATATAGACTTTATAATTGCAGAATTATAAACATAAAAGCAATGTAACCAATTATTTAACCATACAGATGTTCTTTAAGGGCGGGTGGGCGGGGTTATCACCCTTTCGTTTTCTAACTTTTCTTGTTCCATAACATTTGCCTGTCAAATACACCCTCGAATGGCGACTCAATAGATGTGCAAATCATATATACCCCAAAACGAAAAACTCGTGCGCTTTCGCGCTAAAACATGCACACAAAACCCGTGCATTATTCGCGCTAAACCATTACCATAATCTCTCTTCTAAATAACACGTATTAAACCATACTATACCGTATTTATCAAACCGAGAATAATTTCATTTAAACAAAGGTTGTAAAGATCACCGATATTGGTCTACTTATTCACACACCGTATAATCCGTTTTATCACTTGTATTGATCGGTATGTACATCACAGGCAAAGTCTCTATAAATTGGTTTGCGATTTGACCACCTTTATTCATTACACGTGTCTTTAATCCGGTCACTCGACCGTAATACGGGTGTGTCAAATTTTGTTGTTTGGACAAAGAAGCATGGCCGCTGGCTGCATACGAGAGAATAGTGCTTAATACGGACTTTGAAAGAGCAGAAATGAACGGGCGGACCTGAACTGGCCACATACGGCAGGTTGGCCGCTTAGCTCATGTGGCCGCGCCCTCAGGTCCGACTGTATTTGCTTTTATTAGCTCCACTGGCCAGAGGCCAGCGGGGCTTATGTCATGGTCCTGTGTCCGTCGTGCGTGCGTCTGTGTGTTAACTTTTTCTTTAAACATCTTCTTCACCTAAACTTCTCACATTAAATGTTCCTGGGGTGAACCTCTTTCAAATTTGTTCAAAGTATGCCCCTGGAGTCAATTTGACTCTGCCCCGGGGGTCAATAAATTGAGCATTTGCTAATATAAAGCCTATTTTGTGCAAACTTTCTAAATTTTCTTGTCCATAACCATTTTGCCTAGTGCTACCACATTTGGAATGTAGTTACATCTAAAAGTCTTCTACCAAATTTGTTCAAATTATGCCCCTGGGGTTAAATTTAACCCTGCACCGGGGGTCACAAAAATGAACATATGCTTATATAAAGCCTATTTTGTGCAAACTTGAAAAATCTTCTGTCAATAACCGTAGGGCCTAGGGCTACCAAATTCGGTATGCAGTGACATCTAATAGTTCTCTACTTAGTTTGTTCAAATTATGCCCCTGGGGTCAAATTTGACCCTGCCCCGGGGGTAACGGAAAAGAACATACGCTTAAATAAGGCCTATTTTGTGCAAACTTTAAAAATCTACTTGTCCATGACCGTATGGCATAGGGCTACCAAATTTGGTATATAGTGACATCTAATAGTCGTCTACCAAATTTGTTCAAAATATGCTCCTGGGGTCGAATTTGACCCTGCCCCGGGGGTCACAAAAATGAACATATGCTTATATAAAGCCTTTTTTGTGCAAACTTTAATTCGGTATGTAGTGACATATAATAGTTCTCTACTTAGTCTGTTCAAATTATGCCCCTGGGATCAAATTTGACCCTGCCCTAGGGGTCACAAAAATGAACATACGCTTAAATAAGGCCTATTTTGTGCAAACTTTAAAAATCTACTTGTCCATAAACGTTTGGCATAGGGCTACCAAATTTGGTATGTAGTGACATCTAATAGTCCTCTTCCAACTTTGTTCAAATTAAAACACTGGGATCACTTTTGACCGTTCCCCAGGGGTCACAAAATTGAACATATGCTTATATTGGGCCTATTTTGTGCAAACTTTAAAAATCTTCTTGTCCATAACCATTGGGCCTATTTCTACCAAATTTGGTATGTATTAACATCTTAAAGTTCTTTACCAAGTTTTTTCAAATTATGCCCCTGGGGTCAAATTTGACCCTGCCCCGGCGGTTACAAAAATGAACATACGCTTTAATAAGGCCTATTTTGTGCAAACTTTAAAAATCTTCTTGTTCATAATTATAGAGCCTAGGACTACTAAATTTGGTATGTAGTGACATCTAAAAGTCCTCTACCAAATTTGTTCAAATTATTCCCCTGAGCTCAAATTTGACTCTTCCCCAGGGGTCACAAAACTGAACATATGCTTATATAAAGCCTCTTTTATGCGAACTTTAAAAATCTACTTGTCCATAACCGTAGGGTCTAGGGCTACCAAATTCGGTATGTAGTGACATCTAATAGTTCTCTACTAAGTTTGTTCAAATTATGCCCATTGGGTCAAATTTGACCCTGCCCTGGGGGTCAAAAAAATAAACACACGCTTAAATAAGGCCTTTTTTGTGCAAATTTTAAAAATCTACTTGTCCATAACCGTATGGCATAGGGCTACCAAATTTGGTAGGTAGGGACATCTTATAGTCCTCTCCTAAGTTTGTTCAAATTATGCCCCTGGGGCTAAATTTATATATAAAAATGCTCACCCGTCCAACTTTAAGCGTCCAGTGGGACGAGGGATAGAAAGAGAAAGTCACATGCTTGAGTACATTTCAACCCATGCGCATTGCACGCTTTTTTCGCATAAAAAAACAGTGGAGCGATACAGGGCCATCATGGCCCTCTTGTTGTATTTGCTTAACTTTATCCATAAAATCAACATGCAAATGTATTGAAAATAATCTTTGTTTTTACATACATGTAAATGAAAATACCTCAGCCTTATGAATGGACATCATTTTAATTCGTTTTAGTCACTCAAACTATCATGCAAAATTCAAATGCAAAAGAATAACATTTATGGTTTCAATATACTAAATACAAAACAAACATAGCATAATGCAAAAAAAGGAGAGAACAAAATAAACTCAATAATTACATGTATAAAACAATTTCACAATTTATAACAATTTAAATAACTTAATAATAACTGATTATAGTACATGTATTTTAATACATGTAAGTAATAAAAACTTGACAAATGTCATACTTTGACTCAAACAACCATTAAACCATTGATGACATTACATAAAATCCCTTTTTATCCATGACCCTATTTGTAAATTTAAGGTTTGGAAATGTGGGTAAAGAATAAGATTCTTTGTGCACATGAACCTCCTAAAAAGAGGCAAAAACAATTATGGGTTTACAACTGACTTCTGGATATCTTCTCATTGAATTTGAACGCATGTAGTATGTGGCTTGGAACTGGATTCCAATGTTGTTGAAAAGCCATTTATATTTTCTGTCCTGGGTTTTGTAAAAGAAGGTCAGTGAAGGAATGCAGCTACTTCCTTTTTTCTGTAGAATGTTTCTTCATTATCACTTATCCCCTTTTTAGCACATCTATTTTGTGAAAATAAAAGAGCTATTGTCATCACCTGAGCGTCGGCCTCCGGTTAAGTTTTGTGTCAGTTTTCTCATAAAGTATCAAAGCTTTTGCATTCAAACATAACACACTTACTTACTATCATGAGGGGACTTGGCAGGCAAAGTTATGTAACTCTGACTGGCATTTCGACAGAATGACGACCCCTTTTATACTTAGAAAATTGAAAATTTGGGTAAGTTTTGTGTTTAGGTCCACTTAATTCCTAAAGATTTAAAGCTTTTGCTTTCATACTTGCAACACTTACCATCTATTTTAAAGGGACTGTACAAGACAAGTTCTTTTTTTTTACTTAGTAACTTTGAATATTTTGTTAAATGTTGTGTTTAGATCCACTCTACTTCTGCAGTATCACGCCTATTGCTATCAAACTTTAAATACTTTCTTACTATCATGAGTGTACTGTACCTGGCAAGTTGAATTTGACCTCGACTTCTGAATGACATTTACTCTCAAGATCAAGTTATTAAATTTTGCTAAAATTGCCATAACTTTTTTATTTATGATCAGATGTGAATCATACTTTGACAAAACAACATTTACCTGACATACCACAATGGACTTCACACAAACAATCCCAGGCCCCATCTCAAAATCCTCCCCCCCCCCCTCCCCATTTTTTTTTTAATTTAAAATGGTTAAAAAAACAAATATTTAATTTTAGTATTTAATTTTTGAAAGACTGTCCAACCGTTTCACCAAAGAATCCCCCAACCAAACATTTGTTTTTTCATTGTTGAAAGATTATGTAATTATTGACCACATCCCCACACTATACACCCCTCTCCGCCCTACCCCCCCCCCCCTTTGATTGAAGTATTTAGATAGGTCCATTCACCTTTAAAAAGAAAAGAGATGAGCAGTCTGCACCCGCTAGACGTTGCTCTTGTTCACATTTGAACTCTTCGACATTGTACAAGGGGTACTGAATTTCTTAATTCTGATTCTGACACTTTTCTAATGTTTATGTTACTGATGAACTAATGCCTTTCTATTTATGGGGAAATGTTTTTTCCATAAATATCCATGCAGTGTATTTCCTGAAATCAGACATTAGTTCATATTTATACAAATTTTAAGCTAAACATTAATGATGGTGACATTATGTGTTTCATTATTGATATATTTTGCAGACAAAAATATAATACCAACCCTTGTCATTAGAGTTGTTAAATGACAATTTGACAGTATATCACTTTACTATTGCCTCGATCATTTTGAAACAAGGCCATACAATTTTATCATATGTTTATAGTCTACGGTGTGCCCAAACTTGTTTGATTACGTGGAAAATTGTGAGTTTAAGTGTATGAAAAATAACGACGGTGACCCATATGACGACAATACCTGCGTTATTCCAGAAAAACTTGTACCGGTATTCATGTTTGGTGTACAGGTGTTATCCAGGTCTCCTCCTTTAGAAAAACTTATGTACACCTTCTGCACAAATATGGCTGACTGATTGAATCAACCAGTGATAAATTCATTAAAATAATAAAAATGTATATGGTTAGTATTTTTTGAAAGCTTTGTACCCACAGATAAGTAGGTTTGGCGAAAATCTAGCCTTTATGGAGTAAGTCTGTACTTAAATAGCTCGAATAGACTGCCAAACTAGTATTTTGTTTCGATTAAGATATAAGCATTTCCAATATTCATCGTTGAGAATGGTAATTTTTATCTGATTATCAATAACTGCATAGAATGAACATTGTGAATTTTCTATTTTGTCTCTTATACTACCTTTTTATACTGTATATATTGCCCTTTTAAGATTTACTTTCAAATATATACCCAGTAATTGTAGATCTTAATTAAATATTCTGTGACACAAAAATGTAGGTTTGATAACATCAAACAACCATATCCATTTTATAATAATGATTTAAAGTAACATTACTACTCAAAATCAACGAAATTTTCGTACAATTGTTCGTAAAATAAACTTAACCAATTAAAAATCAGTGTTCCTTATGGCAATTGCCGACATGTCAACGCCTGATGTAGTCTGGTAAAATAGATGTTTGTAGATACAAAATGCTCGTTTTTATTATTGTTTTGCATATCTATTCATACGACACATGAACACTAAAACGGTGTTCGTGTGTCGTATGAATAGATATATTCGGGGGAATTAATTGTGGCCACAAATAAATAAAAACGAGCATTTTGTTTCTACAAAAATCTATGTAACCATACCACATCTAGCGTTGAAATTTTGGCTTAATCTATAAGGAACACTGATTGTTAAAGTGTTAACTTTATTTTACGAATTACTTAACGAAATTTTCGTTGATTTTGAGCGTTATAGAGACTTTAAAACTGATATAAGATATTATGGTATGAGATGGATTTCTTTAATGCAGTAAATGTAATGTAACCGTTCTGCAAGAGATTGTTTAGTATACTGTAACCACCATGATGAACGCTTGGAATGATCATGACATGTTTGAGACGCTTTCAAAAAAATAGTCCGTTCTGAGCCCAACACAATCTCCACGCAGAGTTGTCGTTCCTTGCTCTCACATACAACTCTGCGAAAGGCTCAGCCCTCCATTTTGTCTATAAAATAGATTAAACCGAACAAACGCATTCAAAGTATATTTGATTGGATATTTAAGATCGCATGCATTAAATTAAGATATATGACTTTTAAATGTACGATAAATCGTGCAAAAACTTGCGAGTTTTAATGCAACTCTTTGGAACTAATTTATTGCCCATTTACGCAGATGGAATCATTCCACGCACTTCACAAATGTAAACAATTGAACATATATTTTGTTGTGTGACGTTATGAATAGCTTCGACGTGTGTATGTATGTGGTTTCTTAACATAAAAAAAACATATCAATTTTATGATAATGAATTAAGACTGATATAAGATATCATGGTATGAGATGGTTTTCTTTAATGCAGTGAATGCAATGTAACCGTCGTTCAAGAGATTGTTTAGTATTCTGTAGCCTCAATGATGAACGCTTGGAATGATCAAGACATAAATGAGACGCTTTCATAACAATAGTCCGTGCTGAGCCCAACACAGAGGTGAATGTAATGTAACCGTCGTGCAAGAGATTGAGCCCAACACAGAGGTGAATGTAATGTAACCGTCGTGCAAGAGATCGCAAACTTCCCATTCACATTAGTCATAATTTACGATGATAGCACGTACACGCCCGATCGGGGAGCAATGAAGACACCGTGTTTCGGATGGTACCCGCCTTTATTCGTAAGGACCTGCTCAAAGATAATGTTCTGATTAACGCCGATATTGTCGTGGGTTGCTGCTTGAAGGTTATAATCCCTTCTGCAACAAATCGCCTGTGTTTCGTCTGAAGAACTGCAAAAATAGTACAAAAAGATAAAATCAATGTTATTTCAATATTATGGATTATTTTCATCGGTTAATCGCGATAAATATTTATTTTAACTACACTCGGTTTACCGCATTGTCTAAGGCATAAACTTCCGAATATATTCAGACATATTCAGACATGATGGTATTAGTTGATTGAATTTAATACTACACTAATATACGATTGATTTACATTAATAAAGTTTAGTTTAGACATATGTATTTTAACTCGATTACATCGAAAGTCTACGACTAATTTAAACGCTCCGTTTCCTGGACAGAACAAGTGCTCGGTGTGGGAGATCAAAATAACGCTTCAAAAATTGGGATAACACCCATGACGTCTTTGTCGTTAGACGTTCACCATATTCATTACGCCACAGCGACCGATATTTTGTAACATTAATTTACACATAGTGTAGAAAAACACACATCCATTCCTCTCTTGAAACGTGTATATCATATGACAAATAATGAAAACGCCATGTTACCAGCAGTAAGCCCATGTACCATTCTAACCTCGTCAATTCCTTTCGCTGCTGCACCACGCTTGGGGGACATTGCATGGTCGTATTCAAACGGGAAGATTTTCTTGTCAGAAAGAGGGTGCTCCTTTTTAAGCGATGTATCTTCTCTTACACTATTGTCATATTTATTTGTGATAGAGACTTTTTTACGCATAATCTTGTCGGTTTTAAATACGCCTTTTCTTTTTGTACGTGCAACGTGCATCATTTCTTCTTCTGCATAGTCCATTTTCCCATTTAAGTGCAAAGAGTATTCTGTCAGACAATGCCTTGAAATTTTCTAAGTAGGTAATTGTAATCTGTGACAACTTATTATCCGTTTCGAGCGCAGCAATTCGTTTCTCGGATTATGATCGTTTTTCCTCGAACACAGAAAGTCTGGCAAGCAAAGATTTAAATTCCTCCTCTGTAACGTGAATAACCACGGATAAAACACCAATCGCCCAAACTGAACATATGGTTTTCATTTCAGTAATAAGAATATGCATAGAGAGGCTAATTGTTACAACTTTTACTACTGAACGGTTGATGCCTTATCTCTTTACGTTGGTACAATTTGAAAAATACCATTTAATTGGTCCCCGGTCGTCCTCTTAGTTCATTATCGATAAATAAATAGCTTTGAAAGTAGCGTTCTCTTGAACCCATCCTATTTATATTTCTGTGGCGACATGACATTGACCTTAAACGCCCCTGATGGTTATATATTCATCGCGACTGGTTTCGCCCGTAATCGCTTCTTCTAAGTTACTTACATAAAGTCAATAAAAGTGCGTTTATGCAGTGATTCCTACGTCTCGTAAGTTTTCTTTTGTCGCAGGCACGGCTAGGGCAAGCAATAGAAAAAACTCGAAACCCCCAGTAATCCCAGTGAAAATGGTCACATTACCCAACCCCGTTACAATTTCACATTATCTCGCAGTAAACAAATATTGTATTATATTTAAGTTTAAATATAACCTGTGGAACCGTCATTAAACGTATCTGGGTTAATTTAATTTAGGGTTTACATTGCAAGAATAAGAATCTTGATCCTTTGGGAACAAAACTCAACGTCACTTTGACATTCTGGCTTCAAAACAAACTGTGTTAATCTCGTTTTAAGCTGTGTTTACAAATCCCTGATTTTGGAATTATCGTTAAAAGGCACTTAGTGTACCTTAAGGTATGTTGCTTGATGATTATCAAATACGATAGTATTGGTTTTCGGGTTGTCTCTATATTGGGTATTACGTCGCATTGTTAAAGATAACTTTCATTCTTGGGAATAAGAATTTACATAGTATCCGGGTCCTTTACACACGCCTTTTCTGGGCTGCAGAAAGATGTCGGATTTATTGATGTTATGTATATTCCGCTTTTTCAGTTGGGTATATGTCTACTGTTGCACTATGTTTGACTAGTGTGTGGTTGTGTATCTTGGACATGGTTCCGAAATTTAGTATCTTAAACAATATTTTACAAGTTGAGCTCATGAACACAAAAGCTTAAAGCTGTACTTATATTTAAAATGAAAAACAAAAAAATAAAATGTGTTTCATATAACCTTATTGCATTTTCGGGTGTCGGTTTTCAGTTACGGCATGGAGAACGTTCAGACAAAAAGCATGGTTAAAACGCTAATAAGAAGCAAAAAACGCGTGAATACGTTTCATAAATTTAATAGTTCAAACATACGGCCGTATAAAGCTATTGATGTTTAAGAGACGGTCTTACTAAGAATAAGGTCTATCACAAGACAGCGCCATCGACTGTTCGTCTGCTTTAATAGCGTAATGTATTTGTTGTGTCAGTCACCTCATATATTAAATAAGAAAACGTAATTCAATATATGTTGTAATTGAAGTGATAATGACATTTTTAATTTAACATCAACATTATGTTTACTATACAACACTTAAACGCTTCATTTCACAAATTCAATCGCTTCACTAATTAATTGATTTTCCTTTAAATTAATTTAAATACAAGTTCCGGTTTAAGAATCAATCAAAACAAATACCCGACTAGCTCAAAATTCAATCACACGCGCGATCAACATTTAAATAACTTACACAGAAAATGACATTACAATGTATCAATGTATCAACCCTAACAACTGGAATTATTTAAAAGAAATATATGTTATATTAATGCAAAGTGTCACGTTCATCCAACTGGCCCCAAATGATTGGCCCCCATGATTACACAACCAATTCTTAACCTCAATTGTTATCACACTAGTATGTGGTTTTGTTTCCCGAATAGGGCTCCGATCTTTGGGATCAAAAAACATTTTATATAACCTGTTGCACTAAGCAACTAACGTAGGATAGTGAAAACAAACGCTTGATAATGTACAACACATCCATGCATACAGGTTTTGTCTCTATTTTCGTACCAAATAACAATATACGAATCTCTTATCTTAACGACTCCTTTTTAGTTTTTAGAAGTCGTTTTCGATCATGAGTTTTTTCCAATCACATAGTTTTTAATCTTACATGTTTTTCCTTAACAAAATAAACAGAATCATTATTGTGTTACATAGTGCATTTTCTCAATCAGACTCTTCTGCCCTACAATATCAAACACATCATTGAATCAATTTTTTACAGTTTCCTTTTAAGCTCAGTGATTCGTTTAAAGATACTTATCTATTTCATTTGACATGACGATGTAGTTTTTCTAAGTCGGATTGGCTTCCTTTTGGTTTTCAAAAATGAACTGCGAGTATATTTTATAAATATAAATTACACATTGTATTAGCACGCCGTAAACTTATCAGGGTCTAGTTGAGGCACTGAATTGCTATTATTGAAAGTTTACTTGCAAAAGAAGTTCTACATTAACTGTAAGACTGCGCTGTAAGTTTTAACCAAAATGCTTACTTCAAGGCGGGTTAACGTATAAGCATTAAATAGTGTGTATTATGTATCATTGTCAATCTTTATTAAGTATAGTCTCATTTATTCCTTCACTTGCATGTAATGTTTTTGAAGTTCGCCTTACGGCGGTCTTTGTTCTTTCCCACTTAGTTTTTCCGTGGAAACATTGACATAGTTGGAATCATTTGCCGTAATTCATGTTTGTTTCTGTTTAGGTTAGGATGTACATGTGTCATTAAAGTTTGCATTCATCGTTCGAAGACGGTGACTCAATGTGTGCTCTCATGTGTGTTTTGGTGTGTGCCTTATAATATTCAAATTCACATGCCTTAAAAAAGACCACAAAAAGGGGATGCAATTCTCTTTTGCTGCTACAACTAGAATTTCATACCGTGTTTATTTCAATTAAATATATTTTATCATATCTGGTGCTACTTAATGATAAAAAATAACCTATACAAAAAAGCCTAATTTCAAAACATTTATAGAGCCATTGTAAATACATTATTACGTGTTGGAGATGTTTCGATTAATGTGTATGGGTCATTTGTCTGATGACCTGCAGATAATAAAAGGTTCTACGAAATTATCCATGTGAGTGCTTTGAGCGATTCCTGATTGGAAATGGCGTTTTCAATTTTTGAGAGTCACGCACAGTTGAACATCTCCGAAGTAGTCTAGAGGTTTGGTTAATTTTTCATATTTGCAAACACTTTGGGAAACAAGTTTAAGGTATCAACTAAGATAAGATTGCTGTTGTGTAAACAGTATTTGTCCTAGATCTGCTCTTACCGTAAGTTATTTCCCTGAGGTCGATTCTCTATTTTTCTGTACTTTTCTCGGCCAATATGAGCACAGTACAAGCGTTATCCAGCATGTTAGCCGCATTAAACCGGGACACTGTTGACTTTGAGCACAATATGATAACCGAATCGCGATGCTAGAAAATAAAATGCCGAGTTCAAAGCTAAATTGTACAGTCGCTTTTTTAAACGGAAAAAAAAACATACAATTATTTTCTTATTCACAGCGCGATCATCAGCCATAAGTTAATTGTCAGCGGAACGTTAGATTGGCGTTATGTGGGATAATTGACATGTACACCGGTTATATATACTTGTTATACCTGAAAGCTTTAAGATTATGCATTTGAAATGGTCATATTAAGTAAACAATAAGTACAAAATGTTTTTTGTGTATCATTTTCGGTATGATGTCAAGTAGAGCCAATAATGCTTACTCGCTTCGTTTTAAAAAGTAGTGTTTTGTTATGTAATACCACGTTCAAAACAATAATCAAATGTCTCTTGCCTTTTTTAAAACGTGCCTAAATAAACGCGATAAAACGAATTTAAATAATTTCGCTATGACTCAAGATGTATAAAAGCTACAAATCAAATAAAGTCAAGAATGAAATATTTCCACAGTTGATTTCACTTTTGTAATATAACGTTTGAATTAAAGCATATTAAACTATAATCGTCAGACAGGTGACATTAAACATAAAAGTGTGTGTGTGTGTGTGTGTGTGTGTGTGTGTGCGTGCGTGCGTGCGCGTGTGCGTGCGTAAGTGCGTTGCGTGCGTGAGTGTGCGTGCGTGCGTGCGTGCGTGCGTGCATGCGTGCGTGCGTGCGTGCGTGCGTGCGTGCGTGCGTGCGTGCGTGCGTGCGTGCGTGTGTGTGTGTGTGTGTGTGTGTGTGTGTGTGTGTGTGTGTGTGAGTTTGTAAAACCTACCAACCGGGGAAAATCGTATGAATACACACCAACAAACCGGGGAACACCTACCAACCGGGGAATTCCCCGGTTGGTTTTAGGCGAAAATCTCTAATCTACGTGTATGAAATACCAAACTGTCAATTTAAATTAGAAATCCAACGCCTTCCCCGATTAGCGGGTTTGTGGCATGCACAAAATATACACAAATATTGACCAAATTACAATCGAGTGTGTATCCAGGCTTATAACAGTTCCCCGGTTGCGCTGTTTAAAAATCATACACTCGGTATTTATATCATTTAGTGAAAGTAAGTTGGAAAAATGGAGTTTCGAGCGAACAAACGCATTAAACTAAGGTAAGCTTTTTAATTATGTTTACAACTTTCAATTGCTATTAAAAAGCGTTTTTATGTAAACTTTAAAGTAATACTGGAAGACGAATTCTAAAG
Source organism: Dreissena polymorpha (assembly GCF_020536995.1). Lineage (NCBI taxonomy): Eukaryota > Metazoa > Mollusca > Bivalvia > Myida > Dreissenidae > Dreissena > Dreissena polymorpha. The sequence continues at coordinate 46,487,901 of NC_068362.1, forward strand.
ATCGATTTATATTAATATCATTTGATTACAAAGCTTGTTTTACGGTACATATTTCACGAATATATTTTTTAAATAAACGTAAAACAATGTAGAGCTCTAGACAGTTTTTCGTTATATATATATAACGAAAACTGCCTAGAGCTCTACAGTGTTTTACGTTATATATATATATATAGTGGAGCTATCCTACTCACCCCGGCGTCGGCGTTAGCGTGAGCGTGAGCGTTGGAATGTTAAAGTTTGCGTACCACCTCAAATATTGTCTATGTCCCTTGACATATTGCTTTTATATTTAGCATACTTCTTTACCAACATGACCCCAATCTATAAACAAGAGCAGACAACTGTAACAAGCATTTTGTAAGAATTATGGCCCCTTTTCCCACTTAAAATATGCATATTATTGATAAATCTTTGTTAAAGTTTACGTACCACCGCAATTACTTTCTATGTCCCTTGACATATTGCTTTTATATTTTGCATACTTCTTTACCAACATAACCCCAATCGATAAACAAGAGCAGACAACTGTAACAAGCATTTTGTAAGAATTATGGCCCCTTTTCCACTTAGAATATGCATATTATTGATAAATCTTTATTAAAGTTGCGTACCACCTCAAATATTTTCTTTGTCCCTTGACATAAGGTTTCATATTTTGCATACTTCTTTACCAACATGACCCCAATCTATAAACAAGAGCAGACAACTGTAAAAAGCATTTTGTAAGAATTATGGCCCCTTTTTTCACTTAGAATATGCATACTATTGGTTATTCTATGTTAAAGTTTGCGTACCACCTTAAATATTTTCTTTGTCCCTTGACATATTGCATTCATATTTTGCATACTTCTTTACCAACATGACCCCAATCTATAAACAAGAGCAGACTACTGTAAACAACATTTTGTAAGAATTATGGCCCCTTTTTTCACTTAGAATATGCATATTATTAATAATTCTTTGTTAAAGTTTGCTTACCACCTCAAATATTTTAATTGTCCCTTGACATGCTGCTTTCATATTTTGCATACTTCTTGACCAACATGACCCCAACTTGAAATACAATCTTATTAGTTTGTTTTATATCTTTACAAATGTTCAATACATATGTTTTGTGGAAACCTGAACTCAGAATCGTCTATAATTAACCATTTCTTTAAAACATAAGCGATCAATATGTTTGGCTTAAACTTATTTATTACGACATAGTAACATATTCACAAGTAACATGGCATTGACATAGGATCCATATGTTTCAATTATGGTCCTCTTCCAGTTAGAATATGACTATAGTACCTTGACCTTATTGAATATGAACAATTTCCCCATGGTGGCTTACTTTATACTGTCAAGCACTTGAATAGTCGAGCGCGCTGTTTTCTGACAGCTCTTGTTGTTTTTCTCATCGACATTTCCATTTTAACATTTAGTAGCCAAAAGGGTCCAAGTCCCCTTGATCTCGCAAGAACGTACTGTCAGAATTACGTTGATCCACCAGGTTTTGAAGTAAAAACCGTCAATGATGTCATAGGTACAAATATTTTTGTATATGGTTATGTTTAAACACGTTTAGAAATAATAAAAGAACATCGTAGCCCCTTTCCATTAAAAAGAAGAAAACAAACATGGACTATTGGGTTACTTAATACTGGGCAGAAGTATGGAAGTAGCATAAAGATTTATTGATTATTTATGAATAAAACACTATTGGCGCCTATATCTAGCCTTCAATTATTTGACCAAAGTGATTATTAATATAAAATGTCTACAAATATAAATATTTCAGGCGAAGGAGTCTTTGCCACTTAGCCTTTTAAAAAAGGAGACTTTCTTCTCGAATACAAAGGGGATCTGATAACACGAGTAAAACATGCAATTAGAAAAGGAGTATGAACAGGAGGGTCAAGGCAGCTTCATTTACTTTTTTAAATACAGAGACAAATCTTGCTGGTAACTACAAATTAGCTTTACTTTGCACATCAAACGTTTAAATCACGCCATTAGAAGAAGAATAATCTTTAGTTTTTTCACCATAATAATTAAATTTGGCATGCGCGTTATTTTAGTTTAAAGCACCAGAAGTGTTTATTTAAATGTCTTATTCAGCATTGACGCTACCAACGATATATTCCACGAGGGTCGAATGATAAATGATGCCGAAAATGGAGACGCAAAACAAAATTGTGTAATGAAAATAGTTGAAGTCAACCAAACTCCCCATCTATGCACTTTCGCCGACAGAGACATTGCAATTGGCGAGGAACTCCGATATGATTATGGAGTACCAACACTTCCATGGAGAAAGGTACATTCTATTGTTAAGACGTCATCTGTGATGAATTTATCACTGATATTTATCACATTTTAAATTAGCTTTAAATGTCTTTTGAATTATTATTTTTATAAATATAGCCAATCAGTTTCATGATTGCATTCATGTTCATTCATGAGTTATTCTTTTTAAATACAGATATTCAAATATCTTTTTGCCGTGAATTAAAATGTTTAATCATTGAACGTCGTCAAGCTCTACTTTAATGCGGTCTGTCTGATAATGTGTATTTGTTATTTGAATTGTCAGAAATGCACGGAGCAAAAAAATGGGTATGTTTCACAGTGATTTGTTATTACTACACATGCATTGATACAAATGCGTTGTACTTAATGGTTTCATAACTAACGAACTTTCTAACACTGACTAGATTATGTGTAATACCAATTTTTATTGTTGTTTTGAATAGGCAACACAATGACTACTAGATCTACGGACAGCCAGGAACCAGGACAAACAACATCAATACACACGGAAGAAGTCAATGAGACGGTTTGTAATATTTCGCAAGGTCGAAGCTACTAAGGCGTATTTTCTGGTTGGTTTTGTCTTCAGTGAAATGGGCGTAATTTTACCTTACTAAGGCGTATTTTCTCGTTAAATACCTTTCAGCCGTGAATTAAAATGGTTTATCATTGAACGTCGTCAAGCTCTACTTGAAATGCGTTCTGTCTGATAATGTGTATTTTTTTTTGCATTTTCAGAAATGTACGGAACAAAAAAGGGTATGTTTCACAGTGATTTTGTTATTACTACACATTCTTAAAATCATATTATGAACATCATGAAATTATTGTAATTGTTGTACAAAGAATTAATGCCAATGTGTTGTACTAAATGGTTTCATGAATAACGAACATTTTAACCCTGAGTAAATTATGTGTTATACCATTTTTTATTGTTGTTTTGAATAGGCAACACAATGACTACTAGATCTACGGACAGCCAGGAACCAGGACAAACAACCCCCGTGCACACGGAAGAAGTCGATGAGACGGTTTGTAATATTTCACTATGTCGAAGCTACTAAGGGGTATTTTCTGGTTTGGTTTAGTCTTCAGTGAAATGGGCGTAATTTTGCCTTAAATTATATTGTGCCAATATTTATTCCGGGTGATGCTAATTAGTATTTGGGCTTAACATAACACGTACGTCGATGATCATTATATTAACATGTTATAGCACACGTTATGCGAATTTTAAAAGAATAAAATATTGTTTACCAGTTGTAGTGACTATGAACTACTTGTCTTTCAAAATCTTCATATACACAAAGAATTTAGAATTTACACTTGTCAATGAAACTGGTGAGCATGTGTATTAACCACTGTAGTCTATAAACATCGACTTCATCATAATCACAAAAACGTTAATCATCGCTTATCCAAGAAGTGTAATATCATTAATTTTAATTTTCAGTATAAGACTTATACGCTGCCAATTACTGTGTATGAAACTCTGAGACATTAGGAAATTTAACTTGCGTGTTACATATGGACATTGGTTGATATTTTATCTTAACAACAAAAAAACAATAGCGTCTACTCGATATTTTACTATACGATACATTCTGACATGGGTAAGAAAAGATAGTTCATTTTATACCCACCACCGCACAATACATACATGATTTACCGTGAACCACAGTCCGTTCACCAGTTCTTTTTTCTTCCAACACATTTGTCCAGAGAAGTACAATACCTTTCATTAAACCGTGCATACATTTTGTCTTATTAGTATCTGTAAAAAATATTCATTGTATACTTTTTCGAAATTTGATAACATGTTTGGAACAACCTGGTATATGTAATGACATGCTACGTCGGTGTATTCAGCCAATTTTTAAAAAAGTAATTGTTTGATTCATTAGGCAAAATAATGTTTCCAAATTTGTCGTGTGACATCTATGTCATTATCAGGTGCCGTAAGTACCTGGACGCTTTTGTCGTAATTTTGCTATGAAAAATTGTACTGAAGTATATATATTTAATATGAATATCTTACAAATGGCAGTTAGCGACGTCATATTGTGTTTTATTATCCATGTACAGAAAAGAGTACTTCAAATACCAGGAGAACATAACAAGCAGCCAACAATCAATGGAGTGAAAACGAAAAAGGAGCTGTTCACAGACACTTTGATCGTTTTTTGATAATGGGTAAATTACCAGAGAAAAAAGAAATACTTGCATGAATTGAAAGTGAGAATGACCTTCGCAACAGAAGTTGGAAAAATGTCAAAGACTTTTGCAGAAATTTTATTGAAACAAAAAAGCGACGGGGACTTTTAACTTAAAAAAATATTACACATATAATGCACGTTTAGGAGAATACGTTAAAGGATGAAGTTGCCACATTTTTTTGTGTTTTCTTGTTCTATATACTCTTTTCGAAAACGATATATGTGTGCTTATTGTATTTGAATGTTTTATTAATACGGTTCTGCCAAAAACGATATTTGTTCATAATCTTATCGCCGAACAAATTAGGATTGGTATATAGTTCGGCCAATGAGTGTTTCTTTGTACTTTCTATTACGAGTTTCTACGAGTTACTCACTATACAAGTTATTTTTTACCCTAAATTTGTTGAATATGAATGAATATAGCAAACATGATAACAAATCAATCTAGAAGGCTAAACGTTCAGAGAAGGCACACAAAAAATTCAGTCGGATAAAATTTACATTTTAAATAAAATAAAAAAACTACTGCTAAACTACTGCTATAATATGAAGAATACAAATGAATATTTTGTCAATTTTACAAAATTTGTTTTGAATGACAGGTGTCTGACTTGTAGTTGAGTACTTAATAGTTATTTTAAAGTAAACATTTACCAAAATGTAACTTATTGCGTAAATATCGCACTAGAATTGATTAAATAGTTGTTAAATATTACAATAATTTCCTACACAGATTTTTGTGCATTTGTTTTGCGTGTAGATATTCACATTAGCTATCAATTCACATATTTGCTTTGTGTATATAATTGGTATGTTTATATATATTTTCATATCAAAATTGCTTGATCTACAAAAATTCGCGAGGAGTTATGCATTTTTTCCCATGTTTTTATTGAAGTTTATAATTCAACGACGATGAAAATTACTAAGATGCCAGATTTAGTTATGTTTTTTTTCTCATTTATGGTTAAAGATCAATTAACATACCCATTTCCCAGACTAAGATATTGTTAAAACAATTTATCGCGTTTGCGACTGACCTCTTTTATGCATTCTAACACAAGCTATTTACTTGTTTTTTCGAATACTCTTCATATACACACACTTAGATTACCTAGAACACAACATATTTGAAACATATATTTATATGTGATGTGTAAATGCAGGCACAAAGCTAATAATTAATAATGTTTATACACTTTGCGATATGATGCTATACTGTCGGTTGTTTTAAGTGATTAGTCATTATGTTAACCATGTTATCTGCCATCTGAAATGTAATTAAGTGTTTTGACATGTATGCGAAATTGATCTTGTTCGATTTGGTTCTGTATATTCAGAATTGAGTCACACTGTTATAATTTTCCTGTTGGTACATATTATTTTTAAGTTGGCACCAACAAGGGTTTAACAATTGATCCACATGTGCACTCCCAGTAAGTATATATACTATAATGTAAGTGATTCAAAATAATATTAAACTACGTGTTTGATAAGTGTTTGCTTTGGTTCATATTTAATTATTAGTGTTTTTATATAATGATAATGCTGTCAAAGTCAGCGGTGATTATACGTGTATAACAACATTAATTATTACTTTTATATTGTTTTCAACAAATAACATATGGATGACACATCGGCATAATTTTTCAGTGCTTAAAATACACTCTTTCTATTATATTTTATGCAAAAATTAGGTACATAAGTTGGTTAACATTAAGGTAGTTTGAAAAAAATACGTGAATTCAAATCTTAAAAAAGGTGTTTGGTTTGCAAGGGAAAACAAAGCGATTGCCAGTGACTATTTTCCTTAAAATATAATCTGTTATTTCGACAGGTAGAATTAAATGTAAGTTCATTATTAACGTTAACCCGTTTTTGGCATTCTCTACTCAAACAAGTGCATACATACTGTATTTTTTAATACAGCACATGTGTAATGGTATCACAGTTGTAGAATTGGAATACATATATTATAACAATAACTACTGATCATTATTCAGATTGACCTACCGCCGTAGACTAAGTTACTGTCGCGTCAAAATGCATTGTTATCAAGTCGTTTTGCTAGTTTACTTAACTATTTAGTTTCTCAGGCCTCGCCACATTCGTTGTGAAACGTTCATGATTGTTTAAAGTTACAGATTTTATTATTTTTAAAAATGCAATAAATGTATTTAAAACAATTTAAGTGAAGTGGAAGTTGCCATGCGTGTGAATGAATTTTCTGATGTTTACCTGTTTCAGGGGATTAATTTAATTTAAATGCATGAGTTATTTTATAATCTCAGAGTAAGGACAAAGAAAATTTACACTACTCAATCTATATGCATATGGGCAGTTCTACTTTTAGGATAAAAAACTTCATAGTAGGTGAAAATCGTGAATGCTTTTTTCTGATGGAAAAAAGGAATTAAACAAATAAGCCGCCTCCCCTCTCCTTCATTCGGTTTGACAAATAGCGTGGCCTGAAAAAAATAACATTATTTTTTAGTTTTAAGAACGAATTGTATTCATTTGTTGATTAATTGCACCATGATTGTTATGGTATAATGCAGCACTTGCATGCTTGTAGTCGGCTTATAGCTAATGAAGTCATTAATGTATTGTTTGATTTGCGTTTTGTCTCTTATTCTTATTTTGATGTGAATAATATTTGAGTCAATCAAATAAGGCATTTTTGTATAACTTATATAAGGTCATATGATAAACATATTTAATTTAAATATTGTTTCATACATATTCTTTTCAATTTTTGTACTAACTTAAATATTATCCATGAACGTGCACGCCATTGTCCTATTAACAACGGTACCAAGATTACACACAATTACCCCTGTTGGTAAACGCAAATTCCCCGTTGGACATTATTGAAGCTCCACGGTGATAGCGCGCTTAAGTTCCTCTCTTGGTTAACACAATTCCCCTGTTGGCACACATTAAAGTTCAACGGTTGGTACGCACATAGCACCCCTGCTGGTATACACCGTTCCCCAGTTGGAACACATTGAAGTGCCACAGTTGGAACGCACTAAGTTCCCCTGTTGGTACACATTGAAGTTCCACAGTTGGTACGCACTTAGTACCCCTGTTGGTATACACCGTTCCCCAGTTGGCACACATCGCAGTTCCTCATTTGGTACGCACATAATTCCCCGGTGTGCATGTAAAATTTTCTTTGATTTATTACCCTATTTATCATAATTTTTATGTCAAAATCGTATTTTAGGTTCGAAACTTGTATGTTCTTTATCACTTTAAGCTTTCTAGAATATGTGGAAATGGTGGTCCCCGGTTGGTAGGTTTAGAACACATTTCCCCGGTTGGAAGGTTTTACAAGTATGTGTGTGTGTGTGTGTGTGTGTGTGTGTGTGTGTGTGTGCGCGTGTGCGTACGCGTGTGTGTTTGTGTGTGTGTGTGCGTTCGTGCGTACATGCGCGTGCGTGTGTGCGAGCGTGCGAGTGTATGTGTGTGTGCGTGTGTGTGCAAATTTTAGAACGCAAGCAAATATTTTTAAAGTCACACACCTTGAAATGAAGTACATGTTTATCAATACATATAGATGCAATTTGAATGTTTGCAAAATGGTCATTAAATATATAGCCTAGTTAGCAGGTAATTTATTTATTTTTATTTTTAAAACCGAAAGGAGGATTTCTATACTTATACGTCCATTTTTGACAAACGCGATTATTTTTAAGTTTTTAAGCGCAAAAGAGACGGATTTCTACCTTTTATTAACCTGGCCTCGTGTTCACAAAACGATTTTGCAATCGAAAATCGATTTTAACTTACATCGATTTTCATTTATGCCTATCAACTACAATGGAAATCCATTTTAAATGACAATCAAAATCGATTTTCGATTGCAAAAAATGTTTTTTGAACACGGGGCCAGATATATTCTAATTGGCATATATAAAACATGGTTCTTATTTATACTTACATTTACAATGCCATGTATTGCATTTCAAGGTGTGTGGCTTTAAGTGACAAAACATTTAGAGTAACTTATACAGTTGGATAAGCATGTGGAAACCTGATATTTTTACAGGTGTTATCAACCGGTTTCACATGATTATTGCATCTACACTAAATATCCGCTGAATGACGAATACGAGTAACCCCAAATGTTATTATCTGGAGGGTTAACATTTTGAACAGCTACTTCATCCCCTACATTTAGCCTTATGACAACCGTCTGACTGCTTTGGTCGTGTCTTCCATTGTCTCCGTGACCGTAAATGTGAGCGACAGCGTTTCCATTATGAACTATGGCAGCATGAACCTCCCCATTCATCCAAGTCAAAATCGTCGATGAGATAACGTAAACGCCAGATTGTGGAGCGGTAAAAACACCGTGATTTGGATGGTATCCGCCTCCTTCATTTGTAAGTACCCGATCAAAGATGATGTCCTGATTAATACCGATGTGTTGTTGATTAGGGACTCTCATTGCGGTAAATGCCACATTCTCTTGTACTGCAAATCTTCTGTGATCAGACTGTAATACTGTAAAAAAAAGTGCAAGAGCTTCAACGTTTGCTAATATTCTGACGGATTGAAGTCAATCATAATTCACCAACATGCATTGAGTGTGCTCTAACAAACGTCATGAACATCTAACACGTATATTGTGTCTTTTTAAAGCTTTGTGCATTTAGTAAGCAACTTAGTATTTAAGCATATATTAAAAAAACAAGCATTCGTACTTCTGTATAAAAACAAAATTAACATTCAAAACAAATTACTAAACGGTACCTGCAGTTGAGTTATTTGCAATTTCAATATTATCAGTCTGTCTGGGATATGTTTCTCCGTTACGGTTTGGTAATACTTCAAAATCATTCTCAGGCACGGCAGTTTTTATGTTAGACTGTATTTTGTCATTTTTAATCGAGGCGCCTTTCATGTAAAACAGGGTCTTGCCGTATTTATTGTTGTTGGTTTCAAGTGCGGCTGTTTTTGCATACATTTTCTTAACAGCATCAAACACATCTATTCTACTGTTCCGTGCTTCATTTTTTCTTTCAAGCGTAGCGACTCTTCTCTCGGACAATGTCTTGTATTTTTCTAAGTCGGCGATTCTTTTCTGTGACAACTTAATCTCCGTTTCAAGCGCAGCAATTCGTTTCTCGGAAAATGCTTGTTTTTCTTCGAGCACAGAAAGCCTGGCAAGCAATGATTGAAAATCGTCATCTGTTACCGCGTCAACGTATATAAAAACACCTAAAATCCAACACGCGGAAATTGTCAATATGGTCGTCATTTCAGTTATTTACGCCTACTTCGACAATGAGAACGTTTAAACCTTTGCTTCATATCAGGCAGACAGTTTATCTATTTTTGTTGACAAAGTTTTAAAACAAAATACGAGTTTGACCATAATCGTACACTTGTTTCGTTATCGTTATGCGTTCAGCTACTTGATAACTTATCTAAGATCATACATCTATGTAGCTGATTGAGCCAAATATACATGTTAAGCGCTCTCCATCTATTTCTGATACCAGGTACACGGACAATTGGATCTAAAACGCCCATACTGCATATCACGGGGGCCACGCGTATACGGGAGCTTACCGCGTTTAAGTGAAAAATTTGTTGCAAAACTTCAAAGATGGCGTCGTTTAAGTGTTTTTCATGAAGGAGTAGCGGATATTTTCACCAGGTAAGCCAGTTTATAGTTATATTTCTTTTAAATGAATAAGCCCGTTCGGCTCTACGGTGTTTGTGCTCCCCTCGGTTTTTTGTTTCAATACCGTAGACGTCGGATCAAAAAAGTTATTGAAGCAAAACCGTCGACAAATTTGTTGTTTAATTTCTTGACCTTCGAGATGTTGGATGTTCGAATATCATTTTCTGTCATAATAAACAGTATTTGTTCATGTGTACAGTAAAATATAACATAAATCACGAATATTTTATTATCTCGACGCGTTGTTATGTCTATTAATTCATTTAATGCCGAATTATAGCGGGTTAACCCCCATTTTTGGAACTAAACTTCCTTTAAAGCACATTTTGGGAACTGACTTCCAAATGATAAACAGCTCTTTTCTATATAAGGTTTTATGCGAAATAACTTTTGTGAATGAATTCCGCATTGGTGCGAATGTCTTGGAAAACATTTTCACTTGAAGAAATCAAGAGTAATCTTTTTTTCTATTAATTGTTATATTATTAATTTTTATTATTATATGTTTTATCGCGTACTTAACGCTAACATTTAGTGTGTGTAATATAAGACATTCGACGGTATTATTAACACAGTGTAATTCTTACCTTTTTATTTTAACACATATGGACATACTTATGTTTGAATATGCATCCAACGGAATACTATGCTTACTATTTTCAGATATCAAGACGCCAGTTATATATGTTGAGGATGCCAAGATTAAAAAAGACGGCGTAACGAAGTGTGCACCGCTCTAGAATGCGATAGGTACATGAAACCCACCAATCAAACAAAAAAGATTACGTCGAAGTACCTTGCCAAACAATCACATATACGTGCAATAAAAGTGTAATGAAAAACAGAAGAGGGTTAAGCCGGTTTGATACTAGTATAAGGTTGATGTAACCAAATACTGCCATTGTTGCGATTCGGAATACATGAAGCAATTTGGAATACCTGACATCTGCTTAGAAGATGCATATCGGTGGATGTTTTTTTTTTAATGAAAACTTTAATATTTATTGTTTATTTAATACAATGACATTTGACGCGTTTTACCATAACGATACTGATACATGTATGTGACTTTGATGTGACACATTTTGGACGCCCTTCTTTTAAACCAGTTCTGAGTTAGTCACTATATTATAATCGCAAAAAGTGAATTTGTAGTGGATAGAAAGATTTGTGCAAATGCAATACACGATATGATTTCAGTAGGAGTTATCAATATAATTGTTATACATGTATGTTTTTTCTCTTTTATACCTATTTGAATACATATTAGTTATGACTGTTGTATTGAGGGAATAAAGTATTGGTTCACTAAGAAAGATTATTTCGTTTGTTCCTAACATTGCCTTCTAATCGTAAGTAATGTTAATATGCCAAATGCATAACGAATTAAATCCGACCCAAATCTTTTTTTATCATGTATGTAAGTGCTGAATACAATTGAAAATGTATGCAGAGACATCGTAGGAAGAAATGATGTAACACAGATAATGATTTATTTTCATAACAAAGCGAGAAACTAGCACCATGACATATACGGAATAAAACGTGTAAGTAAGTAGCAATAATAGCAATTATATGTCAGACTTGTCTATGTAGACTTTATAAATAAAACAAAAACACTACAAACATCAGCTGTATATGTTTTGTTTGGTTCGTGTTTTTTATTTGCTGTTTTAGTCCGGCTCTGTTGAAGGATTCTTTCTTGCATATTCTACATTTAAACTCATGTGGTCTATGAATGGGGCATGGTATCTCAATCCTCCCCTGATGTAAAATTCCTCATTACATATACTGCACCGAAAGATGCACTTATTTCGCCCTTTAGCCTGCATCATCTGAAAAGACAGTAAAAGAATGGTTAAAAAAAGTTCATAGCAGAATAAGGTCGTCACGTCATGAAATACATAAAATTAATTATAATATTACTGAAAGGGCTGATAAACGTTCTATTATCTCGTACATCAGTCACCACACAACCCATCTTCTTGAAAATAGGTGAATTGATTCATTTGGTCGGCAGGTTTTTCGAAAAGCATTATTATTATTCTACAGTAAGTAACGTGATTAAGAAAACACTTATATTGCACCACGTTACATGCTATAAAACTATAATATTGAAGTACACATATACTCTTTATTTAAGATATGTAGGTAGATCATGACAAGCTCTTTTACATATGAAAGAGCTGTTTGTCATTTGGAAGTCAGGTCCCAAAATGTGCTTAAAAGGAAGTCAGTTCCAAATAAGGGGGTTAAACCAATATTGTTTGCCAATAAATTAATTATCAGTGATAAAACGGCGTCGGTAGATTGAAATAATCATGATTTTATTTATATTTTACTGTTCACGTGTGTCAATACTGTGTATTATAAGAGAAAATGATATTTGTACATCCAACTTCTCGAACGTCCCGTAAGTAGACAACAGATTTGTGGACGGTTTTCCTTCAATAACTTTTTTATCCCGACGTCTACGATATTGAAACGAAAAAACCGAGGGAAGCACAAACACCGGAGAGCCGAAACGGCGTATTCATTAAAAAAATTATAAATACAAAGGGGCTTACCGGGTGAAAATATCCTCCCTTCCTTTAAGAAAATGCAACAAACGACGCCATCTTTGAAGTTTTGCAACAACTTTCTCACTTAAACGCGGTAAGCCCCGTATACGCGTGCCCCCCTGGCATATGCTCCGGCGCTGATGTGTCGGTCACACGCAACGCTTAAACCAACATATACGCAGCAACTCTTATCACTTAGTAACTAACATACAGTTCTATTTAAAGGCATACACTAGTAATTATAAGCGTTGCCCTTTTCTCTAGGAC